>NW_003546506.1:137556-139706 GCF_000090795.2 Amphimedon queenslandica
TGATGATGTTCTCAGTAAAATTAGTTTCTTTGCTTGTTATCTCTTCATTATTCTCATTCCCTTCTACAATAGTTAAACATAGACTCTCATCTGATGCTTGTGCCATCACTAACTCTCTGAGAGAAAGACTTTATGTAAACTATGATCACATGATAAAACACATTGAATGTGTTATTGTCCACTTTCACAATTAGTCACTCATGACGTGACAGACCGACAGTGTAGTAAAAGCATTTTTAGCTTATCAGTAACTTGTTTTGATTTATTGGGTGACCTCTTCCTACTTTATCAAAACAACTACATGTTGTATATTTGCAAATGTAAATGTGGGACTGTCCATGGTAATATCTTTATATCCCATTACTGAGTTGTATCAAATGTCAATGGTGTATAGTACCATTGGAATGAAGTGTGAGTAATTATGCTAGTAGGAGTGCATTCATTACATAGTGACATTTGAGATTTTTATTATTTAATATGTAAGTAGCTGCTAAGTAAGATTTAATATATGTAATAACTTATATCAATCATTGCAATTTTTAGTGTTTTTGTTAGTCTTTTTCTGTTGTTAGTTCATCTTTTTTTCTTTCACGGAACTCTTTTTCTTCTGTATTACTTACTGTCCTCTGGTAAGACCTTTCAGCAATTCCATATCCAACCAAAGAGCCTACGGTAATGCCAATCGGTATGCCAACAACTGGTAATGTAAGACCTCCAACTGCTCCTCCAATCGTTCCACTCAAATAGATTGCCATATCTTGTGACTGTCGCTCCATTCGTTGAGCGCTTTGAAAATGCAGAGCTCTTGTGCTGCAGTGATCCATTATTGTTTCTATCCAGTTATCGGTGAGAGGTAGTTTGAGGTGCCTTTTATTCCCGGCGACACACACTGGCATATTCATGATTATTTCTTCAGGCACGTTGTATCTTTTCAGGCGCAATTGAAACTTTATGCCCCAATCTCTCATACGTATATTCATTTTCAATTTTAGAACTTCCTCTGGGCTAATGTCGCTCCTTCTATCGTCTTCGCCCTCCTCTTCATCGCTCTCATCATTTTCAGGATTATACAAATTTGCTTGTGTGAGTACTAAGATGCAGTTCTTCCATATTGTGTAATCATTCTTGAAATATTTTGCTAGAAGCTCTGCAAAACGCTCAACTGAATCATCAAATTTCTCTGTAAATCGCTGGCATATAAGGACTGTGAGTCGATCACCACACTGTTTCATCTTCTGTTTAAAGCTATTCATCAGCTCTTTATTCTTTAGCTTTGGGTCTCCCAGCCCTCTTGTATCATAGAACACCACTGGTGTACCATAGACAGGGCCAATGTGCTCTTCTATTGTATCATGATTGCTAGGGTGGATGCTGTCTGGTGTTTTGGCTACTTTCTTACCCAGCATTGAATTGATGAGTGTTGACTTACCCACTCCTGTCTTACCAACTACCATTATTGTCAATTGGGATATTGATTGCTCTCCACTTGCTCTATCTTGTTGTACAGCTGTCTTCTCCTTTTCTACTCTTCCTGCCTCTCTATGCAGTGTCTCTTTCATCTTAGGTTCTTCTTCTATTGATGGCTGAACTTCAGCATGTATCTCTTCCATTTCCATTTCAAATTTATTTGTAGATGGTTTCTTTATCTGGACTCCGTCATTTCCTTTTCCAATCTCTTCAATATTTTCATTACCGTGTACTGTTAATAAGACCAAGCTGCTTAGACTCTCTTCTCCTTCCATAGCAGATAGCTGTATTGCTGCTAATTAAATTAGGTGGATGTTGTAATGCATACAAGAAGGTGTAACTCTTCATTTTTTGCTATACACTATCTGAGATAGTACAATGTACCTTGCTATTACTCTACTCTTTACTACACTTGCTCTTATTAAGTTATTAATGGCTAGTTTACTTAGCATTGTCTGAAAAAATCTTGTTTTACTTGGTATCTCTTCGTTATTCTCATTCCCTTCTACAGTGCTTAATCAGCCATCACTAACTCTCTGAGAGAATGACTTTATATAAACTATAATCTGTTTTTGGCAAGTACTATTAACTCTAAATCATTTAGCTGTGTAATACATTTTTAATTTTATGATGCTGCAAATTTAGCAATATCTATTCTAGTAAGCACTGCAAATTTTTTGCTT
>NW_003546507.1:0-2410 GCF_000090795.2 Amphimedon queenslandica
CATTGGTTAATCGGTTTCTCTGCAGCTCCTGATTAAGACTAGTGCTCATTAGCTCGGTCAAAATGAGAGGATTACCCACTTTAGTTGCACCAATAAACTGGACCAGGTTAGGATGACGTACTCGTGATGCTATACTCATTTCCCTGGAGAAGATACCTAGATTATAATCTGAGATGATGATACTATGAAGTGACTTGACAGCTACTCTTAAACCTCTAAAGATACCAACTGTAACGACAGCATAAGATCCTCTTCCTAACTCCTCCTTTGTCAAAGTCACCTCATCTTTATTAATACTCCAGTGATCTTGAGACTCATGTAGCTCCCTATCCTTCTCAAGTATCACGATATCCTTCTGTCGCAGTACCTCCTGATTCTCCTGTAGCTCCTGCAGTACCACCTGATGTTCCTTATTCTTCTCCTGTAACTCCCTATGCTTCTCTTTTAGCTGATGACAATATCTTCTTATTTCTTGATCTTTCTCTGCTTCTTCTCTTTCCTTCTTCTCTAATTGTTGATGAAAAACTCGTGCTTCTCTCTCCTTTTCCTTCTCCTTCTCTTCAAGACTCTTCATAAGAGCTTGTACGGTTTGCTCAATATCGGCTGTATCTCCTTTTCTTGGTTTCTGGTACTCCTCCAACCATATTCTTCTTCCTGTCTGTAGTTGCTGCTGATACTTCTTCTTGTATTCTTCATTATTCATACTATTGGTATCTAATGTATCACCTACTGTCCACTCTCCTTTACTGTTTAGAACTAATGATTAGAAATAAATAATAAATAGACGAATGTAAAACATTAAGGGGCAAGCAAAACAATTAATTTTGATTAGCAATACAATGTTCGGACATTGATGTAGTCACATAAGACTAAAAATGTTGATGTCAAGAGACCCCCTAGGCGCTAAGACTACCATATAGCTTAATATTTTCGTGGGTCAATATTTTCGTGGTTTTAATTTTCGTGGTTGACAGTTTACATAGCCTGTAAGGGATGGCACTTCAATGATTTCATGGGTTTAAATTTCGTGGGCAGCCCATAACCACGAAAACCACGAAATTTACATTCCACAAAAATTTCAAGCTATACGTATTTTGTATGAACTATTTACGGTAGCCACCCACGATTAAAATTACTGACAGCAAGAAGCTCTCCACATCAAAGATAGATCAAAGCCCAAGGTGCCGAAATGAAGCATAGCAAGAAAACTATGTTGCAGCCAAGAGTTACCTGGTCTATATGATGTAGTCTGGCCTCCATACTTTCCATAAATGCTGCTTGTAAGCCTGTAGTACCTTGTAGCACTCAGAAAAATGGCCGGGCGGTGTCACCGCCTTTGATTTTCTTTTGATCTTGAGGCCTTCTTGCTGTCAGTAATTTACATCGTGGGTGGATACCGTATAGGATAGAATTATTTATTATGAATGAATATTATTATTGTAATCTTATTCATTGAAAATAATCTTAGCTCCTAGGGGGTCTATACACTTGCAGAATTTGCATGATCAGTTGCATGCAAGGAAATTTTACTATGATAGCTTGTTCTTCTCACTTTGTAAGTTAAGAATCTCTACAGTTATTAAAGTTATCTTGCTTATAGTATAAAAGATAGCTGGAGCAGTCACTGTCTCACTGGTAGCTTAGGCAATCTTTGTACACTGCAATTTGTTACTGAACTCTTTAGAATCACTGGTATGCATGCAGGTCAACTTATCAAAGTCCTTATAATCATAAAAAAGAATGTATATCTCCTTTCCCAACCTTTCTTTCTTCTAGAGAAGTCTTTAGACAGTAGTTTAATCTTATCTTGCTGACCATTTGCTGCAAATAAGCTCAGGCTTGCCCTTTTATTCATTGTGACCACACCCGCTTTCAATGAAGATTAGGCTATTTTAACTTTAATAATACCGCATAGTGGGATTTATTGACGAAGGTTTTATTTTGACGAGTTGACGATTTAAAATAAAACGTCAAATTTAATAACCGTCAAAAATTTTGTACTTTGTGCCACATGTATGCAAAGGGCACTATTCATCAAATTAAAACTCGCCAACCGGAGAAATTTACTGTTTTCATCAAATTTTTTACTTATCAATAAATCCCGCTATACAGTACTATGAGTCTATGACAATTGACCACGTGTTTACAATTACATTAGGAATTTAGGATTTAGGAGGGAAGTTATCTAAGCTGCCAAAATCATCAATACAGAAGTATCTAGCTCAGAATAGCTGTATTTGTGGTCTTCACATTTACAAAGACATATGGGAGCCTTGTATAGGTGAGGAGCTGGTGTGTAGCCCACAAATGAAAAATCCTCATGACTGTTATGCTGTGGCTGTATGCAAGTCAGTGGGGCATGTCCCAAAAGTTATATCAAGACTATGCTGGTTGTTTTTAAACAAATCTG
>NW_003546507.1:2420-5104 GCF_000090795.2 Amphimedon queenslandica
TCAACCATGGTACTGTATTGATGATTTTGGCAGCTGAGATAACTTCTCTCCTAATGTAACACTTGGTCAATTGTCATAGCAACTATCTAACAAAATTTTTATTAGCATTGTGAATAATTCATCATCCTATGGTAGTTAGATGACGGTATCCCCCCCCGTACAAACAGATGCTTTTTGCCTTAGTGGGGCTCACTTTTAAGATATGTCTATAGTTACTGAGTATACATGCACACACACACACACAAGGCACACAAGTACATGTACATGTATATACCAAATGGGAAATATGTGAGAACTGAGAACAATCTTGTGCAAATTATTGAAGTTTTGAAATTTGCAAGTTCTAATTTTGTGTTTAGCTTTTTTTAATAATGATAACCGTGTATATCAGTTAAAGGTAATTAACCTGTACCTATAGATCTACCGTACGGGTATAAAATTCCATGGGGTATTTAATTTTGCGGATTTCGTGGGTGACTTCTCAACCACGAAAATTAATACCATGGAAATGCTCACTGCGCATGCACAGGATGTGAAAATCAATGACTTAATGCAAGTGCACGTGCAAAAATGTGAAATTTAACCCCCTCGAAATTAAGAGCTTTTCACTAAAACACGAAATTTTATACCCTCGAAATTTTATACCCGTACGGTATATCATACTAATACAGTACATGGAAATGTAATACACTGAGTCACTAACCTAGCTCAGTTAACATCACAATGTTAGGATCAGTGACAAATGTCCCACTCTTATCAACATATCCTCCAGCAGTTATTATCCAGACACAATGAGGACTCATAATGAACACTGAGAGAGAATGACCATCTCTCTTACTAACAGAGTGAGGTACATCTAACTGTTAATAGAAATAAATTAATAATTTACATGTATCTCACTGTACATACCTTTATCCAGGAATGTTGAGTGATGTTAAAGATCCAACAATCATCTAATATGTCATTAGTCTTATCCAACCCACCACTTATCACTAGCATAGGACAGTCTGATCCAGTTATAATAATAGCACCTGCATGAAGGGCTCTACCCACAGGCCATTGGTCTATTGCTTCAGGTTTCTTTATACACTGCCAGAACTAGTAAATAAAATAACCAAACCCATTAACAATTAGAGACGGGCAAATCCAGAAATTTGCATTCAATTCCGATTCTGAATACTTTTGAGACTGGAATTGATGGAATCAAATACCAATTCCGAGTACTACATCTGCGCATGCGCAAAGCCACGTGGTATCAATTACAGCAATAAAAATGCAATAATTAAGGTATTAACTACTGATTAATATTAAAGGGTGTGGTTGGGTGTAGTTTAATTCAGAATCATTTCAAACGATTCCCACTTCTCTTTCGATACAAGTACGATTCCATTCGGAATCGAAGGATTGAATACTCTGGATACGGAATTACTCATCCCTATTAGCAATGACATTAGTGTGTGTGGGTGGGTGTGTGGGGGTGTATATACATAATTTAACATACCACAGACCCGATTGATATCTCTAATATATAAATAGTAGCAATAGCCTCATAAACATTCATTTGTCCACCAAACAGAACAGCTCTAGTGTTGTTGATCTTTTCAACGATAAAGTGACTAGCAGGTGGTATACACTGACCAATGATTGAAGGATTACTCCATTTTCCTAAATTTAAATTATTAACATAATTTTAAACAATAATATAAAATCTTACTTGATGATAGATTATATATTGAGTGCTCATTAGCACGCCATCTTCCATCAGGTAGCTCAATATATTTATAATAAGGTAGTTGTACAGCTGGTTTAGATCCTATTCCTCCTATCATTAGTAAATGGTGTACTCCATCATGTTCAAATGATATCATTCCACCATCAGCTCTCCTCATAACTGGTCTAGTTGCATCAGTTGGTTCTAATTCTCTCCATTGAAGACTAACGGTATCCAGTTGTGTAATACTGTTGTGATGGCAGTCGTCATGAATACAATATCCCCCAAAATAATACGATTGATCATTTATTGCAGTACAACCGTATCCATCCACTCCCAATGGAGGAGTACCAGTAGTACCTCTAGTGATCCATTGACCAGTTGAAGGAGTAAAGTGCTGTATATTACTAGTGATCCTTCTCTTCTCTTCACTATCATGCACTGCAGGTAAACCATCCTGAAGACCAGCCCACACGTACAGTGAATCACCTACTGATACAGCGCGGTGATAGACTCTTTCCTTCAGTTGATCTATATATCAATGATTGACAGTACATGATCACTGAAATAGTATATAGGGCTTACTTTTAGTTTTAGACGCCTTGCTCCCCACCGCCCTCCTCCACAGCGCCATTTTATAGCATAGATATTAGAGTAAATGAAAGGGATAGGAAACCACCGTTCCCGGCAGGAAATGCTAGTTGTTAATACCGTATTAAATTGAACGGATTATTAGAGTAAAATGGTGTGTGAAAAATTAGAATAAGGTCCTGCAGTGATGACAAGGGCACTTCTCTGCTGCATTCTGAGCTCCAGAAACAAAATGAATAGCTTCTTTGCTATGTAGTACCTTCTTTATGGCTGTGCTAAATATTCTATTTTCTTTCATATGATATTTATGCTCTTGTATCATTCAAAATTATCTCTAATTGTGAAAAATTGTAAAACTGAATATTTATTTTATTTTATTTAT
>NW_003546507.1:10110-11776 GCF_000090795.2 Amphimedon queenslandica
TCTTTGAAAACGGGTGTGGTCACAGTGAAATAAAATGGCGCCAGCTATCAATTCTTCATTGTACTTCATGTTCTTGACCTTATAAGTTACAAGTCACTCACTTCAGTCAGCAAGAATGCATGAGAAGTCTCTACTACTTCCCAAATACAGCAAGGAAGATTAAGAAGGCAGATATGCCACAGTTGTGAGCTTGTAAAGCCTCCACAACTACTGACAACCCATGACTGCAGTTACTGTCTCTGGGTTCCAACACAACTTTTTTGCTGCAGAATGTGATAAACTGATAAAGAAAATTTGTATTTCCAAGCACGATAACTTCATTACAAACTACTGTATTTACTCACGTACATGTACAATAATGTAGCTCTATACCATATAACCTTTAAAATATAGCGTGGCTAGGGGGCTGAGCCCCTTAATGTTTTACATTCGTCTAGTTATTATTATTATGTATTATAGTGATTATTATTTCTATTATTATTACTTTCTTTACTGCTAGGCATTTCAGTTCTTTGTTATTATTATGATTTATTATTATGCAATGATGATGTAACTATGTGTTAATTAATGTTTATGTTCTGTTATGTAATCAGTAAAGGCGGATTTACAATATTACGCTAGTCCTGACGTTACGTTGACGCTGGAATAGAATCTGGTTCTATTCCAGCGGAAAGCATGCGTCAAAAGGTCAAATCGCCCACGTTTTAGATTAAAAATTGACGGTACGCTGGCCTAATGTCATATTGTAAATCCGCCTTAACTGTTTATATAAGTGCATGCTTTTAATCTGTTTCCAGTTCTGTGAAAGTTCTGTTCAGTTTATTCAAATTGTAAAATATACTTCTGAGAGTTTTGCCGTGGTTGCCTTTCACACGTTTCGGTCACAACAACAGTGAACTTGCAATATATATCTATTATTATATAAAGTTCGAAGCTGAATTCAAAGCACTGTCTGGGATTACTTTATATACAATGAAGATACAGACTAAAGCATTTAGGCTGACTAACGATACTTTAGAGAGAGAGACATTACTTAGGAAAAACAAGCAGTACATTAAATAAACTGTACAGTGAACTTGCAATATATATTTATTGTGCATTAATTATGATGGAAAACTCATTGCATGCATGGTTATTATACTTTCACAATGCAGTTATTATTCACAATGCAGTTTAGAGCACATACATGTAACTAGAACTATAATTAAGAGCTTAATACCAAACTAGAACTATCTAACAGTAAAAATTTCAAGGAACTAGAACTAGGACTAACTATACTAAAAGCTATATGTAGGAACTATAACTAGAACTAACCCAATAAATTTTACACTAACAAGAACTAGAACTATTCTTGTAACAGCCTAAAAAAGGAACTAGAGCTAGAACTATTTGCAGTTTTGATAGAACTAAACTAGAACTAAAATTGAAAAAGCCATACTGGTCCAACAATAGTGTGTGTGTGTGTGTGTGTGTGTGCGTGTGTGTGTGCATACATTCAGTACACATAATTTAACATACCACAGTGCTGATTGATATCTCTAATATATAAATATTGTTAGTATAAGGGCCCCAAGTAAGATCCATCTCTAGTCCACCAAACAGAACAGCTCTAGTGTTGTTGATCTTTTCAATGATGAAACTATTAGCAGGTGATATACACTGACCA
>NW_003546507.1:11786-14624 GCF_000090795.2 Amphimedon queenslandica
CGATGGTGCCGATGCTTCTCCTCTACATGATGTACATGTAGTTTACTGGAATGCTTTGATAGACTCTTCTCTCTTGATCTCTCTTTGATTTGAGTTGGCGATTGTTTAAGAGTTGAAGATGGAGGACTAGCTATGACAGTGGAGATTGTTCTTGACTGAGAGTGTTTGGTGAAATCCCTGTTCAACAACCTCTTCTTTTTCTTTTTCAAAGACTCTTGACTGCTACTAATAATAAATTAATAATAATAATGAAACTGCACGTAATTGTACTGCCATTATCTGTTTGTATCTTTCCAGTGTCCCAGTGATATTTTTCAGTAGATATTATTATAATTATTGTTAGTATAATGGTCCCATTTATAAATCTGATACTGATGACTATCAGTTTTAGTTCCTAATGTTAAAAATACATGTACACTATCAGTGGCGAGTTTGTAGTTTTATATTAACATTTGAAAGAATTTACTACAAAACACAAAATTTTTTAGTGACAAAAGTAATTATGAAAAGAAGATACAGAAATAGAATAATAATTATTAATAGGTATAGCAGCAAAAACTATAATTCAATACTGAAAGATTAAAGTTTAAAACTAGCTAATTAAAGGCAGCAATCAAAAATTATCAAAATATCAAATCTTCATCCTTTTCAATGACTCTACTACTTGAGCCATAGTAGGACGATCATTACGTTTAGCATTAAGTCCTCTTTGTATAAGAGACTTCATATCAGACCAGGAGACTCTACCACATTGTCGTGCTCTGTCTGCTGTCGTCATTTCTGGTGGACAGCGTAAATTCATTTCCATAAGGGGAACAGAGTAACTGTAGACATCCATTGCTGGACTGTGTTGATCAGGATCACGAGCTTCTGGTGCAGCATATGCTGGATTGCCTGGCATAACAGTACCAGTACTGGTGCCTTGTTGCAATTTAGCTGTACCATAATCTGCTACTTTAGCTTCATAACCAGCAGCTCCACTGCAAGGCTTTAATAATACGTTAGGACTGCTCACATCTCTGTGAATAATAGGCTGAGGCTTAAACAGGTGAAGGTAGTTGAGACCTAAAGCTACATCTTGAGCAATACTCAGAATCTGTTCATTGGCTAACTCAGTCTCCTGAAGCTTTTTATAAAGATTAGTACTCATCAGCTCGGTCAAGATGAGAGGATTACCCACTTTAGTTGCACCAATAAACTGGACCAGGTTAGGATGGCGTACTCGTAATGCTATACTCATTTCCCTGGAGAAGATACCTAGATTATAATCTGAGATGATGATATTATGAAGTGACTTGACAGCTACTCTTAAACCTCTAAAGATACCAACTGTAACGACAGCATAAGATCCTCTTCCTAACTCCTCCTTTGTCAAAGTCACCTCATCTTTATTAATACTCCAGTGATCTTGAGACTCATGTAGCTCCCTATCTTTCTCTTGCAGTACCACCTGATGCTCCCTATCCTTCTCTTGTAGCTGATGACAATATCTTCTTATTTCTTGCTCTTTCTCTGCTTCTTCTCTTTCCTTCTGATCTAACTGCTGATGAAAAACTTGTGCTTCTCTCTCCTTTTCTAGCAATTTTCTCTCCTTTTCTTCAAGACTCTTCATAAGAGCTATTACGGTTTGCTCAATATCGGCTGTATCTCCTTTTCTTGGTTTCTGGTACTCCTCCAACCATATTCTTCTTCCTGTCTGTAGTTGCTGCTGATACTTCTTCTTGTATTCTTCATTATTCATACCATTGGTATCTAATGTCTCACCTACTGTCCACTCTCCTTTAATGTTAGTAACTAATGATTAGATAAAACAGTTATTTAAAAAAAATTATTAAGTACCGTATACTGGTTAATTTGTCGTGGTAAAATATTTTCACAAATTTTGCAGTTTGTGATTAGTTGTAAAATTTCACTGCGAAATTCTGCTCTCCATTGCCATGTGGTGCAGTCTGCAAGCAATTTGCAAAAATTAATCCCCGCGAAATTTTAGAAATGCAAGATTCAAAAAATTTTCCACCACCAAAATAAACCGGTATACGGCAGACAATAACAATACATGTCAATTGTGGTAATTAAAAAGTAAATTCAGATTTAAATCTTAGAAATGAAAAATAGAAAAGCACATGATAATAATTATAATAATAACACACCCACCTACATGTATGAATAACGTTAATCATAATTATTCATCAATGACAAACTACAATGACATAAATTCCAATGCAGCTGATGGTACACAGGGGCGTATCTAAGCTGTGAGAGTTGGGCGGGCACTGAAGAAGAATATTTGGCACGCGAAGTGCACCACGATTTTGACCACACCCTTTTTACTGCGCTAAAATATTGTTTTCCACGCATGATTAGCTTTTTAAATATTATAGGCGCTGTCACAGTAATTTCAGGCACTCTGGCGCTTCCTACTGCCCTTTAAAGCACTGGAAAATGCTGAAATTGAGGCTGAAATGATTGTTAAATGTGTTGAATAACTTTTATAAGACACTTAGCAGTGATATATATGAGACACCAGAGGTTAAAGAAGCAGAAGAAAGAAATGTTGATCCTTCAGGCTAATGGGGGTGCTCAGGCACCCTTAGCACCCCCTAAATGCTTACATTTTCTTTTGTAGTAGTACTGGCCTACATTGAAAAAGACTCAGTCGATTAGTTTAATATTAAAGTGAATAGTCTAATAAATAAAAAACATTAAAAATGGAAAAGTAGTAGGATTGAATTGGAAAAAAGTAAATAAACAAGAGGGTACTTGCAAACTGGTGTGAGAAGAAATCCTACACCACTGCATGAAGATAAAAGGCTTCATGGTGGTGCTTATGATTATGAA
>NW_003546507.1:14634-75881 GCF_000090795.2 Amphimedon queenslandica
CGTGCTTCTCTCTCCTTTTCCTTCTCCTTCTCTTCAGACTCTTCATAAGAGCTTGTACGGTTTGCTCAATATCGGCTGTATCTCCTTTTCTTGGTTTCTGGTACTCCTCCAACCATATTCTTCTTCCTGTCTGTAGTTCCTGCTGATACTTCCTCTTGTAGTACTCACCAGTCATTTCATTGGTATCCAATGTATCACCTACTGTCCACTCTCCTTTACTGTTCAGAACTAATGATTAGAAATAAAGCAAATCATAAAAAGTAAATTGGGCAATAACTTCATGTCAATTGTGGTAATTAAAAGGTGAATTCAGGAGTGGGTTTAAATTTTAGAAATGAAAAGCAAACATACTATCATGATAATAATAATGACACACCCACTTATGAATAATGTTAATCATAATTATTCACAAACAATACATAAAGCTGTATAGTAATAAACCAAAGTTAATTCTTTGGATTTAAAATTTTTAATGCCGGGTTTCAATTTATGGCATAAAAAAGCCTTAAATCATAATACTACTCAATACACTATCATAATACACTGACTGACCTAGTTCAGTTACCGTAGCAATGTTAGGATCAGTGACTAGTGTCAAACTCTCATCAACAAATCCACCAACAGTTATTATCCAGACACAATGAGGACTCATAATGAACACTGAGAGAGAATGACCCCATCTCTTACTAACAGAGTGAGGTACAGCTAACTGTTAATAGAAATAAATTAATAATTTACATGTATCTCACTGTACATACCTTTATCCAGGAATGTTGAGTGATGTTAAAGATCCAACAATCATCTGATGTATCTTTATTCTTATCCAGCCCACCACTTATCACTAGCATAGGACAGTCTGATCCAGTTACAATAATAGCACCTGCATGATAGCATCTACCCACAGGCCATTGGTCTATTGCTTCAGGTTTCCTTATACACTGCCAGAACTAATAAATAAAATGACCAAACCCATTAACAATGACAATAGTGTGTGTGTGTGTGTGTGTGTGTGCATACAGTATTTCCTTAAATAAAAGCCAAGGCGTCTATTTCCTAAAATGGTATTTGGACCTCGAAGGCCCAGAGCGAGGTTCGAACCCGTGACCTCATGCTTTTGACTTCTGGAACTTCAGGCATTATTCACTAGACTACTGAGTCACTCCTAGGCTAGTGTTGCGTATTTATAGTTAAATTGTATTGCTACCCCGGCGTTTATTCGAATGCGGCTTCTATTTAAGGATATACGGTACATTCAGCTACACATAATTTAACATACCACAGTGCTGATTGATATCTCTAATATATAAATATTGTTAGTAACAGTATCCTTAGCATCATTAGTCACTCGTCCACCAAACAGAACAGCTCTAGTGTTGTTGATCTTTTTAATGATAAAGCCACCAGCAGGTGATATACACTGACCAATGATTGAAGGATTACTCCATTTTCCTGAATTAACATTAATAACATAAATTCAAATAATAATAAAATCTTACTTGATGATAGATTATACCTTGAGTGCTCATTAGTACGCCAGTCTCCATCATATAACTCAATATATTCATAATGAAGTAGTTGTACAGCTGGTTTAGATCCTTTTTCCTCCTATCATTAGTAAATGGTGTACTCCATCATGTTCAAATGATATCATTCCACTGCCACTTCTCCTCATAACTGGTCTAGTTGCATCAGTTGGTTCTAATTCTCTCCATTGAAGACTAACGGTATCCAGTTGTGTAATACTGTTGTAATAGCAATTGCTATGGCCACAAGCTCCTCCAAAATAATACAATAGATTATTTATTGCAGTACAGCAGTATCCACTCACTCCTAATGGAGGAGTACCAGTAGTACCTCTAGTGATCCATTGACCAGTTGAAGGAGTAAAGTGCTGTATATTACTAGTGAACCTTCTCTTCTCTTCACTATCATGTACTCGAGGCAAACCAGCCTGAAGACCACCCCACACATACAGTGAATCACCTACTGATACAGTGCAGTGAAAGACTCTTCCCTTCAGTTGATCTATCAATGATTGACAGTACATGATCACTGGAATAGTAACAATAGGACTTACTTTTAGACGCCATAGCTCCCACCCTCCTCCACAGCCAGAGGTAGACAGGGTCAAAAGGTCACTTAATTAGCATCACGTGAGCCCTTTAAGGGCTCACGTGATAATATTAGAAATGGGACACGGTTTTTACTGGTGTTCCCATAGTTTTTATTCCCCCACATGGTTTCCAAAAGGATTTTAAGAAACTTGACCTCATTAGCGTCCATGTACCCCGCTTAATTTCTTTATGAGGCAAAAGGCAATAGTAGTTACCATAGCCGCCATGTTCAATTTTAATTGAAAGTATGCCAAATATTTAATCATTGTGATGAAATTTATTTCCTGTGCAGACTTCCTGTCGAACCTCCTCTGCGCGCTCCACAGCTAGAAAAACTAATTAGCAAATAATTGTCATCATGTCATGTGATCAAAAGGGTGTGGCTCATTACTTTTAATTATTCTTTTACATTATTTATATTTAATTAATTCTTAAGAGAGAAAGAAAGAGAAATTGCTACATTGTATTATAAAAATAACATGCTAAGCATGTACATAATTTGTGTATAATAATAATAATAATAATTTATAATCTATCACAAACAGAGAGAGAGAGAGAGAGAGCAGCCATTGGGTAGTAGTTATACAGCAGTATGTGTGTGTGTGTCTCATTAATAAGGAACTGAAGTAGGTTGATGTTCTTTATTGTAGTATCTGGACTCATCATGATTCTTATGATGTTTTCTCTTTTTATATTTAACATCCTCCCCACTTCCTTCACTGCCACGCCTCTTTCTATGGTCGCCATGGTGATGAGACCACACCCTCCCATCCTCGGGACCATCAGAGTTCCAGCTCGGTGACGATTCCTTTGTTCTGTGTGGGTGTGGTTTATCAAAGACACGCCCACTTTCATAATGATCGCTGACAGGAGTTGAAGAGTGACTCCGCCCACTGCAGTGATTATGATCATGATGATAGTGGGCGGAGGAGTGGGTGTGGCTTGTCTTCTTATGATGAGTACGATCTTCACTCGGACTGTGTCTCTTCATTCTGTTGTGGGCGTGGCTACGATGAGGTGACAACTGTTCCTCTCCGACATGAGGGCGTGGTCTCGGTGATCTATGATGTCCTTTTCTTTCAGACGACCCTCCATGTTGCTCGTGACGACTAGGAGGCGTGGTCAACCTGTCACCGTGGTGACGGTGTCTATGACGATGGTGACGGTGTTTCTCCTCTACATGGTGTACATGTAGTTTACTGGAATGCTTTGATAGACTCTTCTCTCTCGGTCTCTCTTTGATTTGAGTTGATGATTGTTTAATAGTTGAAGATGGAGGACTAGCTATGGCAGTGGAGATTGTTCTTGACTGAGAGTGTTTGGTGAAATCCCTGTTCAACAACCTCTTCTTTTTCTTTTTCAAAGACTCTTGACTGCTGCTAATATCATCAGTAAGAACAGTACTGGTGAAATTATTACTAGTAATCTCGCTAGGCTTTACTTCAAAACCAGTCTCATCACCTTCTCTGCTAATGTCTTCACTATCAATTCTGATATCAATCGTATTAAATCGCTGACTTGTACTTTTGTCTCCATCCAAACTGAAAAAATTTCTCTTCTCTTTAATAGGATTAGCGGTAGACGTTGGTAGCATATTGGAGGTGGGCAGAGTCTTCTGAGGGGTGGGAGGGGAGAGTCTGTCGTCCACAGAGAGAGAGATCCTATCCTCATGGTAGCGAAGAGCATCTGATGAACACGATGATGAAGAGAGGAGTCGGGAAGAGTGAGGGTTGTGACCGCCATCTTGAAAAACATCCTCAGGGTCAGCTTCTACTTTATCTTCTTCCAATCTCTTACCTTCCTCCTCCTCCTCCTCCTTCTCTTCAACTTCTAAATCATCAACTGATAGTATCTCTCCCTCCTCCTCCTCCTCTCCTGGTGGTGGATTAGAATTCAACGATAAATGGGCATGGTCACTACCAGGAGACGAAGAGTGAAGACTTGTAATTTCGAGGCTTTTCTCTTCACTGTCGTCAAACTCAAATCTCATTCCGCTGATGTCAGACATGTCGATCGGTAGATAAGATCCTTTCTCTTTATCACTTGATTCATCCTCAGAATGACTGATCGTAATGGTATTAATTAATGGAGTGGGCATGGTTTGAGAAAGGGGCGGAGTCGAGAGTAACGAAGTGGTGTTTGATTGTACGATACTGGTACTAGTAGATTGTGACTCAGTAATACTGCTACCATTGACACTGTTAGTGTATTGAGGATTAGCATCATCAGGTCTTGTTGTATCAGAATGTACAGTAACATGACTGTTACCTATCAGTGATGAGGTATTATCAGTTACTAATGTCCTTCCTCCCTTTTCTCCTGTTGTATGTGACTCTCTTTCTTTCTCTGCTATCAGTCCTTCACTATTAGCACTAGTATCATTAGTAGTAGCAATAGTAGCTACTGTAGTAGGTGGTTGATGTATACTAGCAGTATTAATGCCAATAGTAGTAGTAGTCCTGGAACCGGATACTTTATTTGATGGTTGTAAGCAGTGGCTGTCAGTAGTACTGCTGTTCACACCAGACACTATAGGAATAAAGAATATAGTAGCAGTAAGTATTGGAGCAACTTTAAATATTTGTAAAAAATCCAACTTAGATCGGAATCGCCTCAAACTTGCTACAGAGCATAAGGACATTAATATGTATCAGAAAATGTAATAAAAATTGGGGATCATTTTTTAGTCATTTTTTGGGAAAAAACCATGGGCTATAGCCTTGGGTATTTTTCAAAAACTGGCCCATTTTTTAAAATGGTCATAACTCAAAAATTTTTTATCGGAATTGACTCAAACTTGCTACACAGCATAAGGACATCAATATGTATCAGAAAATGTAATAAAAATTGGGGGTCAATTTTTAGTCATTTTTTGGGAAAAACCATGGGCTATAGCCTTGGGTATTTTTCAAAAATTAGACTGTTTTTTTAAATGGTCATAACTCGAAAATTACTTATCAGAATCGACTCAAACTTTCTACACAGTATAAGGACATCCATATGTATCAGAAAATGTAATAAAAATTGGGGGTCAATTTTTAGTCATTTTTTGGAAAAAACCATGGGCTATAGCCTTGGGTATTTTTTAAAAATTGGCCCATTTTAAAAAGAGGCCATAACTCAATAATCATTCGTCGGAATTGACTCAAACTTTTTACAGAGCATAAGAACATGTATATGCATCTAAATAAATTGTAAAAAATGCAGAATTCTCTCCTTTCCAATTTTGGAAAAATTTGGCCTGAAACCATGTACTATAGTGCAGGGAATTTGACCTAAATATGGTACCTTGAATATGGCGATTAATTTCTGTGATTACGGAAGGAGTAGCCATTTCTATGATAGCAGTAGTAACAGGAGGAGTGTTTCCTACTCTTTCTTGATCTTTGGTCTCTTCAGCTGGTCTGGAGGAGGTCAGTGATGAGTCATTGTCTTGAGAGAAAAGGAAGGAGGTGTGGCTACTTACTGGAGGAGGAGAGAGGGGGAGAGGGGAAGGAGAAGCAGACACTGTCCCTTCGGAAGATCCTCCCTCTTGATCAGATAACAATATCAACTCTTCTTCTTTCTCTGTATTTTTATTAACCACAAAATTTTTCTCTTTAGTGGTAGGTTCGTTAGATGTGTGGGCGGTACTACTCTCAGTGGGTGGGGCTACAGGAGGAGTGGGCGGGGCCGGTGAATCTTCAATATGAATCAATTGATCTGATTCGAGAGGATGTCCTCTTATTAAAAGAGGGTGTGGCGATGGATCAATAGATGTCACATCAATCATGTCTTCTTCTGGAGTGGGCGGAGTCTCAGACACCTCGTTAACATGAGTCACTGTCCCAAAGTCTTTAACAGGATTAGGTTGATGGGATATACGTGGTCTTCGCCTTCTACGATCAGTTCCTTTGTCTGTTGCTTGAAAGTCCTCGTTATTCATCTGGTGAATCTTTAGTCTGGGAGTGGATCTACTCTCGGACTTGGCCCCGCCCCCTCTCACCCTCCCCTCCAGACGAGGTGAGGAAGGTGAAGGTGACGATAGAAGTGAATGATCAAAGGTCTGTCTGTGTTGCAGCATCTCGTGTGACGGCTTATCATGAACTGTACTGGTATAATACTCAGTAGGACCTCTCTTCCCTCCTCTTCCTATTCTCTTTTCTTCCCCGCTAGTGGGCGGAGTTTGAAGGCCCCCGGCTAATACTCCAAAAGTACCCGGAGGTATTGTAGGCGTGGCTTGCTGTGAGAGGACTCCAAAAGGAAACGCTACCCCACCAGCAGGGGCTGACGGGTACTGGCTAAGGAACCAGGGGTTCAAGGCATCACCTACAGTCGGGGTAGGGACTTTATCGAGACCTTGAGCAGTCACTAGTGGGTGGAGAGTGGGCGGAGTCAGAGATCTATTAAATGGCTGCTGGTGGAGAGTTTTAAAAGCTGAGAGACGAGACGGAGGAGAAGAGAGAGTCGTGGGTTGAAAAGGAGCAGAGGCTACTCCTCCTAACGGGATGCTACCCTGTAAAGAGTGAGTCCCCATGGCCCCAGTGTAAGGATACCGGAACAGGTAAGGTGATAAAAGTGGGCGTATCTGAGTATCTAACGAGTGGGTAGAGTCAGCTGATACTCCGTATGTGAGTGCGTGGGCGGGATTAGCAGCTGGATAAAAGTTAGTCCGATACAGAGGCTGGTTCCAGCCAAAGGAGTATGGGAATGAGACCACAGCAGAGGAATCGGTCTGAGTCTGTAGATTAGGAGGTAGGAATGGGTTTCCAGACGTTGCAGAGGGCGGGGCCAAGTCTCTGGAGGGAGGGGCGTGGTCTCGAGAAGAGGAACGACCCACGGGAGGTGTGCTTTTATTAGAACTAGCCTCATACTGAGTAAGAGCAATATTAGATGGAGGAGAAGGATCTTCTATGACTGCTAGAGAAGAAGTGTTGGATTTTAAACTGCTGGTACTACCGGTTCTATTTTTAGCAAGAGGAGCAGGATCAGGGGGGAGAGAAGGGGGCATGGCCGATACAGAGGGCGGTGGAATATTGAGAGACGCAGGAGGGGGAGGTAACCGACTGAGAGAAGGAAGGGGAGGGAGAGGGTGAGAGGAGGTTGAAGAGGAACGTCCTCTTGCACCCTCGTCCCTGACCTCCCCCACAACACTACCACTACTGGTTCTAAGAGCTGGCATACTAACAGGAGTAGGCGTGGTCTGAGCCTCGTTATTAGGGGCATGGCCAAGCGCTAACATAGCCTCGGCAACTGAAGTTGTTTCTGATACTAAAGACTCCGGTCTTAAAGGAGGCGTGGCACTTTTCATCACGTCATCACCCCCGGCAACAGACACGCCCATTGATAATATTGGGGGTGCCCCATTAGTCCATGATGGCATCTCCTCTTTCTTTCTGCGTCCATTTTTCTTGACACCTTTGAGAGACGATACAGCTGCTACCGTCACAGGCGGTATCTCACCACTTTTAAACACAGACGGGGCAAGGGGCGGTACCACACTCGCAGCCCCACCTATAACCACACCCATTTTATCCTTTCTAAAATCGTTCCAACCCATTGACACGGAATCAACTCCTAATCTATCCTGTTGATGTACCTCTTTAGCGAAAGGTCCTAGTTCAAGAACGGCCTGATCTATCGTCTCTAGTCTGATCTCAAACTGGAGGAGAGAGGACGGAGGAGAGAAAGAATTAGGAGAAGATAATTCCGATAGTTTCTGCTCTGCAGTTCCTGCCTCTTCAACACAGAGTATTGATACTATTGGCGGAGGAGAGGGTTCTCTTGCTTCGCTTTTTATTTCAGTGGGCGTGGCAGTAGGCGGGGTCAGTGATGGGATCGTTATAGAGGTGGTTTCTTCATTAGGTAGGAGTGGAGAGGAACCAGTCACTAACAGTGCATTATCAGGTGTTTCATTGACCTAAAAATAATTTTTAAGAATAATAAAAATAATAACACAGTATGTACAGTACAATGTAGGACATTATTTTGGTGATTTTGCTGTAAAATGTACATGTACATGTACATGTATCTTGTAGTGGGCAGTTTGTGCCAATCCCAAAACTAAAGCTCCACCAAACACAAGAGCTATACAGTATTAGATCATATAACACTTACTACTTTAGAAAGAGGAGGTGATGGAGGAACAGTAATAGGATTATTATCATTTTGAGGAGGAGGTACATTATGAGGAGGAGGAGGAGGAGGGACGAGAGTTGGAGGAGAAGGAGAGTGGCAATTGATTCCATTCATGGAGTGATGCTGCTCTTTAAGTTGAACCACTTCTCTTTCCAAAAGCTCTACTTCTTTCCTTAGCTGTCTGTTGAGAGCCACAATGTCTTTGGCACCACAGAGAAGACCCTCTGGTGTTAGATCAGTTATACCTAAAACAATGAACAAAGTAATAAAAATAATAGTTATTTAATAAAAATAATAATAATATAGAATGTACATGTACAGTACATAGACTTGAAAAGAACATGTACATTTACATGTATGTATGCATCAGAAAATGTAATAATTTTCTCCTTATCATTTTTGACAAATACCCTGTACTACAATGTATTATAGTACCAGTACTTTGGTCCTAAAGGTATACTTATCCTTACCCAGGCTTAGCATACTCTTCTTCATACTCTGTATAGTCTCCTGAGACAAAGACTTCACTTCAGACTCGAGGTGCTCTATGACTCCTGTTAGGTGCTTTCGCTTCATCTTCTCCTTCTCAGCAGCATCAGTCAGCCAGGCAGCGAATGAAGATGAACCAAGTTGACTCAAATATGCTTCATTCTGCTGTCTAAAGGAGTCTAAAAGAAAAAATAAGAGATATTACAGTAATTTTTAAAGATATCTTGCACTAAAAATTTACATGCATTTACTGTAAAGTGTACCATAAATATCATTGTTTTTATGGTATTGGAGTTTTAATCTTAATTGCTTGTACATGTACTGTTTTTTAATGTCACATTATTTTTTACTAAATTTTTATATAAAATTACCAAATAGTCTATTCAAGGAGGCGTGGTCAATCAGCGGTGTTCCCTGATGCTGGAGCTGTATCGAGTTTGGTTCTTTCTTTGATAACCTCTTCCTCTTGGCCCCGCCCCTAGCCACACCTACTGCTCCGCCCACAACCTTAGTCCTGTGTCTCTTAGGATGAGGTACATGCGGATGGGGTGGGTGGGGTAGATGGGTAGAGCCTACAGGGGGCGTGGACTTTTTAGGAACAGACGAAGTACTGGTACTCATTGACTTCCTGTATGAGGAAAGTGGGTGTGGTCGATCTAAAGAGTGTGGCCTTTCGGCAATTGGGTGTGGTCTCTCGGTAAGATACTGATTCGAGGAGGGAGGGAAGTGGTAGTGTTCGACTGGTCCCATTCTGTTCTGGGACGGGAATAGATCCTCGTTTGTGCTGTCAAGGCTGGAGCCTTCAGAACTGCTTGAGGATGATTCTGAATCAGACGAAGAGGAACTATTACTATCATCTTCATCTCCTGATAATGAAGTAGTGGAACCTTCAGACTACAGGGAGAGAGAGAGAAGAGATTAAAATGTACACAAGGTACGTGTCTACATTTGTACATGCAAAGTGAATGTCAATATAATAAGGATTACATGTACATGTACATGTATCATATAATACATATACATGTACATTATGAAATTAGTTACCTTTTCTCCAGCATGTTTCTGCTTATGAAAGAATTCTTCCAACTAAAAAACAAAAAAAAACATTCAGTACATACATGTACATGTACATTTAATCTGTATATGATAGTGTACATGTATCAGCCCATCTTACCACAGTCCTGTCGATCATGTGTAGATAGTAGGACACTGGTTTATCGGTCCACGAGACTTTACCTTTTAAAGGAGACAACTGGACCACACGCATCATCGCACCAATGTCTAAACAACAACAACACACAACAATAGATAAATAATAATAACAGTATTATAAGATTTATTATTTTATTTATTTTACCGGATAATTTTCTTTCCGTTAATCGAAAATTAAGTGGACAGAACTCTCTCGAGGAGACGATTTTGACGCCTAAAAAAATGAAAGGGTTAAAATACATTTATTTAGGGGTGTGGTCTCACCGTCTCTGAGATTCTGAAATTTGAGTGTTAGTCGATGATTAAGATCAGGTCCGAATGCGTAATTATTACAAAATAAAACACTAAAAATTTTTTAAAATTTTATTAATGAGGTAGGCGTGGTCTTACGTTGCCGAATTAAAGATCTCTTCGAATTTAGGATCCATGAAGTCTCCTTTTAATAGCTCGTACTCGCCGTAACTTTTACCGTAAAAGTCCATCCACCGAACAAACTCAGAGTCCATCGTCTAGAGGAGAAGAAGGAGCAAGTAATATTTTAAAACCAAATTTAAAGCAACTTTGACAAAATACCCATATGCTATATACATGTACATGAACATGCATATTATATTATGAAGACTTTGGCACAATTTTATGAGCAACTTTAAAAATTCATAAAAAATCCAATTTTGATCGGAATCAGCTCAAACTTTCTACGCAACATAAGTACATGTATATGTATCAGAAAATATTATAAAAATGCAGAATTCTCTACTTTTCAATTTTGGTAAAATTTGGTCAAAGTCCCTGTACTATAGTACATGGTCTCGGGCCAAATTTTGCCAAAAATATAAAAGGTGAGAAATCTTTATTTTCATATTTTTTCCTGATGCATACACACGTTCTCATGTTGCGTAGAAAGTTTGAGCTGATTCCGATAAAATTTGGATTTTTTATGAATTTTTTAAGTTGCTCAAAAATCAGCCCAAAGTCCCTGTACTATATAGTACAGGGACTTTGGCCAAATTTTGCCAAAATTGAAAAGTAAGAAATTCTCAATTTTTATAAGGTTTCCTTATGCATATACGAGTACTGTGTAGAAAGTTTGGGCTGATTCCAATCGAAATTGGACTAGTACATGAACACATTGTGTACATGTACATGCATAAACATGTACCTCAGCATATTTAGCAGGGATATCAGCCTTTTCAATGCCATAGCATTTACAACCAACACTAGCAGCAACCTGAAGGACTATCTGACCAACACCTGAGAGGAGAGAGAGGGAGAGGGATGGGGAGGGAGAGAGGGAGGGAGGGAGAGAGGGAGAGAGAGAGAGAGGGAGAGGGAGGGGAGAGAGAGAGAGGGAGAGTGAGAGGGAGGGAGGGAGAGAGGGAGAGAAAGAGGGAGAGAGAGAGAGAGGGAGAGAGAGGGAGAAAGAGAGGGGAGGGAGAGAGAGACAGGGAGAGAGAGGGAGAGACAGGGAGAAAGAGAGAGGGAGGGAGAGAGAGAGAGGGAGGGAGAGGGTAAAAGGTAGGAGCTAGGGCACTTTGTACTCACCACTTCCAAGGTCCAGAAAGACGTCATTCTCTGTCATTCTTGTTGTTGCTATAACTTCTTGAATCAACTCAAAGGATGTTTCACCATAAACCTAACAATAAGGAAGAAGTATAAATATAATAAGAATGATAATAATAACACTGATAACAACAAAAATAACAACAACAATGCCATATACAGTATATCCTCTTTATTAAGGACACCATTGGGCCCACACTACCTGTCCTTAATACATGTACAGTGTAGCCTCTTTATTAAGGACACCATTGGGCCCACACTACCTGTCCTTAATACATGTACAGTGTAGCCTCTTTATTAAGGACACCATTGGTCCCACACTACCTGTCCTTAATACATGTACAGTGTAGCCTCTTTATTAAGGACACCATTGGGTCCACACTACCTGTCCTTAATACATGTACAGTGTAGCCTCTTTATTAAGGACACCATTGGGCCCACACTACCTGTCCTTAATACATGTACAGTGTAGCCTCTTTATTAAGGACACCATTGGGCCCACACTACCTGTCCTTAATACAGAGGTGTCCTCATTTCAGAGGTACTTTTGCATAGGCTTGTACCAATTGGGACATTAAAAAATGTCCTCATTATAAAGGTATCTTCATTTTAATGGTGTCCTTATTAAAGAGGCTACACTATACATGCATATCTATTGTTATCCTTACTTCTGGTGAGAATGGTTCGTACTGATTCAAGTCCTCAGGTTTCTTGACTGATCTGTTGTATATCTGTGTTATGATGTGTTTAAGATGCTGTGAAGATGGTAGGACATCTATACAAGGAGGAGGCTGTCTTCCTGACCACTGGAAGAAGAAAAAGAATAATGTTAATTTTTGTATAACAACACAATGCAGTGCCAATAAAGTGTGTTAGAATTACAGTGTATGTACTGACTAATTTAATTTGGCAGGCAACAAGTAAATATACAAATCACAATCAACAATAATAACATTTAATAAAGAAAATAAAAAACATGTGTATTGTACTATAGTGTAGCCTCTTTATTAAGGACACCATTGGGCCCACACTACCTGTCCTTAATACATGTACAGTGTAGCCTCTTTATTAAGGACACCATTGGGCCCACACTACCTGTCCTTAATACATGTACAGTGTAGCCTCTTTATTAAGGACACCATTGGGCCCACACTACCTCTCCTTAATACAGAGGTGTCCTCATTTCAGAGGTATTTTTACATAAGCTTGAACCAATTGGGCATAACATATGCCCTCATTATAAAGGTGTCCTCATTATAAAGGTGTCCTTATTATAAAGGTGTCCTTATTATAAAGGCTACACTGTACATTAATCATGATTCCTATAAGCACATGAAGGTCTTCATACACATACAATGATTAGGTTATCCATTGAATGAGTATGACCAATATAAAAACCACTCAGACCACAATAATACAATAATGAGTATTGTAGAGGATAAAGAGTGTGGGCGGGAAGGCACCAGGGCTAACAGCTGCATAATTATTACAATTGTAATCATAACAATAGTAATACGGATAAAATGTACATGTACATGTATTATTTACATGTACATGTACATGTATACATATAGTATATGCAATCCAAATTATCATGTGATACTTCAAACAGTCAGGGTCAGCAGTGACACCCTGTCATACACACAATACTAACACATTGATAACACTACCAGCCCATAGTAACAATGCATAAACTAACACCATACTAACGCGGTATTAACACAATACTGTACAATAACAAACAATCACATGCTAACAGATAAAATAAAGGTGTCAATCATTTCTAAAGTTTAGGGAAAGAAAGAAGAAAGAAAGGGGCTAATTTTAAAGTTTGAATAAGGAATAGCACGTATTTAACGCAGAGTTGCTTAACAATTGAATGGGATATTAACACAGTTTTAATACAAGACTGACCAGTTTCCTGATGTTATCTACAGCTCTGTTGTACTTCTCACAGAACATTTTCATACTTTCAAAGCTAAAGAGAGGAGAGGGGGAGAGAGAGAGAGAGAGAGAGAGAGAGAGAGAGAGAGAGAGAGTCAGTTGAATAACATCCAGGTGTAAGCTATGAAGATAATACATACATGTACATGTAGTACATTATAAATGTACATGTACATGTATTTGCAGTGTATTAATATCAATTATCTAAAGTGTGGGAGGCTAACTGTTTGGAATGTCACAACCAAATGAACCATATACAGTCAACACACACACAAACCAACCATAACCCAATACCGGCCCATATACACTGTACATGTACATACATACCAGTACATATAGGCGTACATAAGTATACTGTGTACATATACATGTACATTCATTGAATCAATTCAGGCATGACTATAATACAATATATACATGTACATGCACAATAACATACAATGAATATACTGTCCTATTGTGGGCTATGTACATGTACATGTAGTTGCATGCTTCATTGATCATTGTTATTATTCTTTGTTAAAAACAAGCTGATAGATTGAAGAGATGGTATACACATACATACAATTGTACATAATTTGTACTGATATGATGTGTTCATTGTACATGTATTTGTACCTTGAAGGGTCAAAGTGATTGAAGATACAGTTCTGTACTGCTGTCTCTAGCTCAGGGAAATCACTACACACCCACCTATAGGAGAGAGGGAGGGAGGGAGAGGGAGAGAGAGAGAGAAAGAGAGGGAGAGAGGGGGGGAGGGAGGGAGGGAGAGAGGGAGAAAGGGAGAGAGAGGGAGAGAGAGGGAGGGAGAGAGAGAGGGGGAGGGAGAGAGAAGGAGAGAAGAAAATGGGAGAGATTAAAATACATGTAGATGTGATAATAGTATCATATCAAGTTCACATATAGGTGGCAGATAAGAGAAATGAAACTAGACTATAATGAGAAATTGTTAGGAGACAAAGTGAAGACAGTACATGTATGGCTACACCAATCATAACACAAACATTAATATACTGAAGAATATACACAACACATACTGTATATAGCTACACTGTATTGATTATTATACTGCTATTAATACATACTGTATACCGTATTAAGTATGTATTAGTATCAGTACAGTATACTGTATTACTATTAATTGTTAGTAATGAGTGGCTGATGAGTAAAAGACAGTAGAGGAAGCCACTACAAACCTCATTCCATAGTAATACTCAATGACTCAATCACACACACACACACACACACACACACACACATCACACACACATACATGTATATGTACATATACATGTACATATACTGAACCACACTAATCACCAATAGTAATAGTATATGCTAATCATGTATATGTACATGTAGCATAGATGTACCTCACTGTCTCTGCAATCTCGTGAGCTTCATTCCATGATTCCTACGAGAGAGGAGGGGGAGAGAGAGAGAGAGAGAGAGAGAGAGGGGGGGGGGGGAGAGAGAGAGAGAGAGAGAGGGAGAGGGAGGGAGAGAGAGAGATGTCACATATCAAGTACAATGTATATTCGACTCAAGTCCCATAGCACAAACACTGAACAATGACATCAAAAACATCACCAGACCACACACACACACACCATTATATAACTGATGCAATAATGATAATAATATTCACCTCCATACGTGTATAGGTATACACAAAGCAAAATAATGCAATGAATGAACCACATGTTATATTATTCATAGAAAGGTAGCTGCATGGAAGTACATGTACACTATAGTATATGGATATCTTTGAGGGTGAGAAAATGAGTATAAGTTTGTAAGAAATTGTTTATAAACAGAACAAAAGAATTATAAAAAACAATAATAATGGTAATGACACAGTGGATGTACACATGTAAAAGAGAGGGAGAGGAGGGGAGAGAGAGAGAGAGAGTAGGAGGAGAGAGGGAGAAATGCAATAAGTTGGCAATATACCGAAGCAAATAATTGACCTAATAAACTTCATTACATACGGACTAATCAATATTATACACACACACTAACAATACACTATAGTATACAAACCAATGACATATACCCTCATATAAATTCACATAATGTACACAGTGTACGCACTTAATGTGATAATCATTACTACCTTATAAGGCCATTTCATATTAGTGTTAATAGTATTCATATTCCCAGTACAGCTATGATAGGGCGATTGATAATATCCACTATACAGCCATACTTTACTTATCTATATGTCATTCATTACATATTATAGTGTATTGTTTATGAGCAATACTTTATATATAGGTGTATTAAGAGGTGTATTATTGTTAGTGTATAGTTGTGTATTGTTAATGATATTTATATGTAAAGTAATGAGATTAGGTGTAATATAAAAACATGAAAGTGATTATAGTACAGCAGGGGAGATAATGATTATTAACATGTCTATTTTCCTCCCCCTCTCTCTCTTTCTCTCCCTCTTCCTCCCCTCCTGACATTTTGTTTCATTATTGTTTCTTTCTTTCCCTCCCCCTCTCTCTTTCACTTACAGTTATTTGTAGTGGCCAGTGGTAGGTAGCTACAGATGAAGAAGAAGCACTGCTAGTGGCTGGACTGTGTAGTGTTAGTGTATAAGGAGATCGAGTTTCTGGCATTTGTAGTTTTCTCTTAAATGAATCTTCACCAAAATCTCCTGTCTCTAACTGCCCTGGACACCCTGTTCACAGTGCAGTGGAGAAGGAGGCGAGGTCTGGCGAAGGAATGAAAGATAAAGTTCTCTTGTTTGTCTTAGAGCAGGCCAGGCATCCAGTGACTGGAGGCGAGGGCGAGAGAGTGTGTCCCTACTCGGGTAACTTTCTCTTGGGGATTTCTTGCAAAGTTTCTTATAAGTAGACCCGTCTCGCTTTTTAGTCGATCAAGTGGACCTTTTACAGTCCCGGGAGAGGATAAAGAAGAGGGTATAAAGCTTATGGGTCGAGTTACAAGCGGAAAGAGAAGACGAATCAAGATTATAGCTCTTAGGCTCCTCTCCTAACTTATGAATTATTCAAATTGACGATTCCGTATATTGACAATATACGGATAGGAACGGGATTCTGCAAAGTTGTTGGCGGGTTTTGCGTTTCCTAGGCAACGGACAAACAACATGGCCGCCGAAGGGAAGGGGAAAGAGAAAGACCCAGTCAATATCGTCCACCAGAATGCCATATTCTGCGAGACGGTCCACAAGGAGCAGAGACACCAAAAACTTTATACTAATTTCGGGACTAACCCTTACAAGAAAAGTATCAAAGAAACTTTGTTATTTTTATTATTATAAAAACAATTTTTCCCCTCTTCTTTGCTTTTTAGTGCATGCTCTATCAGGTAAACCCAACTCGATACATGACTCAGGAGATGGAGAGGAAGACAGTAAGACAAAACAGACCACTAAATAGAAAAACACAGACGCACTAACAAAGAATTAATCACAATAACCTGATAATGTCAATTCAACTATGATAATAATCCATAAGAGGCTATAGTCAAAAAAAGTAGCTGTATTTCGCACGTAAAAACTCTTCACTGTTAACTACTGCTAATAAAACACACTAGCCTTTGTGTGAAAAGTCACTGTGTTAACTTATACCACAACTGTTAAGAGTGGAGAAGAGTAGTATTATGACACGAACCAAAAATGCAAAAACTTGGAGTGCAAAATATTCATAATTAGTTGACAACTTTTGTGCAGTCCTTGTTGACAAAGATGTAGTAAAAATGCTTCCTCTTTTTCCCTCCCTCTCTCTCTCTGTAGGTGAGTTTCTCAAGGTTTACAGAAGGTCTCAGCAGCTACCGAAGGAGAAGTATCCAGTACCGCAGACAGAGGCACAGGAGATTGGCTGGGACACTAACCCACTAGTTAGTGTCTTTAATAATATTTGCAAACATGTACATGTACACATACATGTATATGTATCAGAGAATTCTCTCCTTGTCATTTTTGGTGAAATTTGGCCATAGTCGGTTACAGGGACTATGGCCCAATTTTTGGGTAACTTTTAAAATTCGCAAAAAATACATCTTTGATCAGAATCAACTCAAACTTTCTACACAACATAAGTACATGTATATGTATCAAAAATATTATAAAAGTGCAGAATTCTCTACTTTTCAATTTGGACAAAATTTGGCCAAAGTCACTGTAATACAGTACAGGGACTTTGGCCCAACTTTGGAGTAGCTTTAAAAGTTTATAAAAAATACAATTTTGATTGGAATCAGCTCAAACTTGCTACATATCTTCCTTCCCCCCCCCTCTCTCTCCCTCTCTCCCAAAGGTTGCTACACGTAGAGATGATACCAGACTCCATCATCCAAGGAATCATTCCGAAATAACTAAATTCATGGACGCGTTTTGGAAACAGAAAGAGCAGCAGTCGCTACACGGCAGTGACTAAACCACTAACAAGACCAACTCCTATCCTTCATCACTCTATGACACACACTGAAACAACAAGTACTGAGTGATAGGGTTTTCATTTTAAACTGTTTGTGTGTGTGTGCAAAACTAATAGATTTCACATTCATTTTATCTACTATTGTACATGTAACAATAATAATAATATTAAACGTTGTCTGTATAAATAAACTCTTTTCTATTGTATTATGATTATCTTTAATTTAATTAATTGTTTTTGTGCAGTAATAATAATTAATTATCAATGTCTGTTCCTTCGCTTTAATTTTTGACGGGCGCGGTTTGATTTACCTGGGCGTGGCTTAGGACCACCTCCCTTTTTCCCGCCCTTCCCTTTTCCAAAACTTTTATTTTGGCCACGCCCACCAGTACGAGATGACGGGAACATTCTCATATCTGCCGATGATTCAGCAGTGTTTCTCTTGTCCTTCTTAAAACTGGAAAAACTAAACTTCTTGTCCTACGAATAATAATATTAAAGAGATTAATTTTATTACATTAGCCACACCCATTTTCTGAAGCTATACTTTGGCCAATCGTTTCTTTGATTTCATGGGGCCACGCCTTTCTTTCCTCTGTGTCGAAGGTACGACTTTCGTTGGAAACTCTTCGTCGTCCTCTCTTCTTAGGAACTCTGGTTTCTCGCCCTTTCCTGAAATGAAGTCAGGTCATCTACTGCTAAGAGTATCACTACCACTGACCTTTGCTGTATTTCTTGACTTTTTGAAGCAGCTCTTTCTTCTCCTTCCTCCTCTGATCAAGAACATTCTCTTGAACCTAAAACGGAGAGAGAGAGAGAGAGAGAGAGAGGGAGAGGGAGAGAGAGAGGGAGAGAGAGAGAGAGAGAGAGAGAAAGAGTGAGAGAGAGATCAAGTTTATCCATATGTTCTTCAGTACTATACCTTTTTTCCATACTTCTTCATATCTCGTAATTTCTTTGCTTTTTCCGATGCTTCAATCCTCTTATGACGACTTAACAATCTCTCTCTAACCTTTTAAAATATAATTAATAATCGATTGAACCAGGGTCCCTTTTCCTAGTACTTTTCTCATGTGGTCGTCGGTTTTGATCATTTCAGCAAAATAATCTTCAGGTCTAACAGTGGGTATGTCTAACTCTTTTAGTTTACTTAAACCAATCAGCAAACTAGCCTGTGCCTGTCTCACACTAAAAGAGAGAGAGAGAGGGAGGGAGAGAGTTCATAAAGAAGAGGTAAGAAACCTTATCTCCTTACAAATGCATCTCCCTACTGAAATCATTCTCAATATCCACTTCATCTCCATGTTCATCATTATTAGCCTCTCTCTCTTTCTTTTTTGAACCGGTTCCACTACTGGTGCTGTTTTTTTTCTTTTGTATTGTCACTACCGAGCTATTCAAATCCATCCTCTCCAACCAGCTGCTATGCTTCTCTTCAAGCTCCTTCTTCCCTTGATTCAAACCTGCCTAGAATTAAATGAAGTTGTAACGAGGATACAGTACAGCTGGAAATTCGGAGTGCTAAAATTTTGTGAATTAACTCTAATAGATTTGGCAGATAAAATTTTGGTAAGATTTCAATTTTTGAGCATGCATATGCTGCTACAAAACCCTATCAAAATAGGATATGCGTGCTAAGTATATTCATAGTTTTTTTAGTACCGTATATCCACCCACACAGTAAATTGGCCGCCATGTTGGACGTCAAGTTTATTAAGAGTTCAATGGGGGAAAACACATTTTCTTGCCTTGCTACCTTCTTGAGGCCTTTTTCGGAAGCTTAGAAAGCATCATGAGGATCTAATGGGGTCTAGTAGTCACCTGAAAGATTGCTATCAAGAAATGCAGAGCGGTTTTCTGGTACCAAGCCTTTTTCTATCATTTCTCCATTGCTGCCAATGGAAAGTTGACGTCCAACGAACTAATTTTTTTTCTTGAAAGTTATTACGGTATGCAATGAATACATTTATTTTGCAATGAATATACTTAGCACACATATCCTCTATTGGGGACAAAAATAATATAATTATTTTTATATTAATAATCCTACTAATAACCGGCCTAATGTAATCGTAATACAGTACAATCCTAGAATTAACAATAATTATAATAATATTAAATGTTACCATGTCATTGATGAAGGTTTTCTTAGGTACTAATGGTCTCACTAATCCTTTCTTATAGTCATACAAGGTTGTGGAAGCCATGGCAGCTTCTAGCTGTAAAAAAGTCAAGTAAATAAAATTTACTAAAGTTGTTTCCTACTTCATCATCTTCATCTTCTTCTTCACTCTCATTTTCTTCCTCAATTTCTTCAAAATTCTCTTCTTCACTCTCCATGTTTGAGCACGTGTACAAGAATGGTTATTAATAGTTATTAAAATATTTAATTAATAGGTGTGGTGACCACACCTATTTTAATTAACTTTGTTGCCATAGTGACACGTGATGTGTTGTGGCAACATGGCCTTGTCGGATAGCCATTGTGACAGTTTATAGAGTATTTCTACACTCTCTCCCACTCAACTCCCTTTTCCCAAAGGATATAAAAGGACTCCAGACCTCCTTAAGTCTCTGTTGGAAACTTTTCAAGCTTTAAAGAGGCAGTGAAGAAAGTAGCGCTTGTCTACAGAGCAGATATCAAAATGGATCCGCTGTACGCCGACAGACTTTACTCTTCTATGCATAAGGTTGGTGAGAGAGTCTCTTTAGTTATGAAGCAGGGTTTTTGTTATTGTTTTCACGGTGGAAAACCTTTTGTTTTGAATTCAAATTTAAACTGTACAAGTATATATAATTAGTGCCACAGAATGATACTTCTTATGTACTGGCCTCCATTACACGTATACGTGTACAATTGATCTATTTGTGTATTATTAGTACAGGCAACCACTGGTTGACATAGCACCTACTTTACTTTTACTCTTCTTTCTCTTTATCTCTCACCCACCACCACCTCCTCACTCCCTCTTTTCTTCCCCCCTCTCTTTCTCCCCCTCTCTCTCTCTCTAGTCTCCAATCTCAACTCCCATTCACACTACAGCTTCTCCTTCTCCATCACGTTTACTCTCTTCTCCATACCCCATCACTCCTCAGCCAAAAGCAGCTCATTATTACGATCGGTTCATCCCCAGCAGAACTTCATCAAGTTTGGCAAAGAAATGTCTCTTTGGAGTAACAAAGGTGAGAAAGAGAGAGAGAGAGAGGGAAGGAGAGAGGGGGGAAAGGGACGGAGGGAGAAATAGGACTTTTTATTGTACATTAACGTGTACATATTTTGTTCAATTTTTGCATGTTTTATATTTATTATATATTCACCTTTTTTTCTCTCTCTCTTTCTTTATGCCCTTCTCCTTGCCACAAACTCTTACCACATACACCTCCCTCCCTCTCTCTTTTCAGCCAAAGACACAGAACACTCCAAAGGCAAAGTAAGTTGAACAATAGAATTGAAAAGGTGTCAATGCGTATGTATGTATACAGTTAATAAGGATACACCTTTATAATGAGGACACCTTTATAATGAGGACATTTTGTAATGTCCCAATTGGTACAAGCCTATACAAAAGTACCTCTGAAATGAGGACACCTCTGTATTAAGGACAGGTAGTGTGGGCCCAATGGTGTCCTTAATAAAGAGGCTACACTGTACATGTATTAAGGACAGGTAGTGTGGGCCCAATGGTGTCCTTAATAAAGAGGCTACACTGTACATGTATTAAGGACAGGTAGTGTGGGCCCAATGGTGTCCTTAATAAAGAGGCTACACTGTACATGTATTAAGGACAGGCAGTGTGGTCCTTAATAAAGAGGCTACACTGTACATGTATTAAGGACAGGTAGTGTGGTCCTTAATAAAGAGGCTACACTGTACATGTATTAAGGACAGGTAGTGTGGTCCTTAATAAAGAGGCTACACTATAGTACATTACCATACATTTACATTAACATTCATGTATACATGTACCTTTTATCATTCCCTTTCTGTACATGTACATTGGTACTTGTGTGTGTGGGATTTTGTACATGATAGTATTACAGTAATCACTCATTCATGGGATTTGAACTCTCAAGCATGTAATCCCTATACACATATATAATTACAGTGTGGTTACTGGTTGGGCTATTTTCAAAAACTTTACTTTACTCTTATTACACTCCTATTAGTATTCATAGTAAATATACATGTGTACTTGTAGCGTTTGAATGTATGAATATCGTGTACATGTACAGTGTAGCCTCTTTATTAAGGACACCATTGGGCCCACACTACCTGTCCTTAATACATGTACAGTGTAGCCTCTTTATTAAGGACACCATTGGGCCCACACTACCTGTCCTTAATACATGTACAGTGTAGCCTCTTTATTAAGGACACCATTGGGCCCACACTACCTGTCCTTAATACATGTACAGTGTAGCCTCTTTATTAAGGACACCATTGGGCCCACACTATCTGTCCTTAATACATGTACAGTGTAGCCTCTTTATTAAGGACACCATTGGGCCCACACTACCTGTCCTTAATACAGAGGTGTCCTCATTTCAAAGGTACTTTTGTATAGGCTTGTACCAAATGGAACATTTCAAAATGTCCTCATAATAAAGGTGTCTTTAACTGTACATGTGACATGTTTTTGTTATTGTCTTTGCTCTTTCTCTCTGTCAATTGTTATATAATATGCCTCTGTTTGTTTCTTTATCATTTCTTGGCTATAAATACTAACTGTTATTATTGAGGAAACGTCCCTTTACATGCATTGCTACACATGCTCATCTATTGTGTGACATTATCTGGTGACATTATGATAGCTGTTGTATTCAATTGTGTATAGCTATCACTATCCTGTTGTGGATATCTCTCCTCTCTCTTTCTTTCTCATATATCTCTTCCCCCATCTCTCTCTCTCTTTTTCTCCCCTTAGCTCTCTTTCCTTTTTCCTCTCTGTCTCTGTCTCTCTCTCTCCCCCCCTCTCTCTCCCTTCCTCCCTCCCTCTCTCTCTCCCCCCCCTCTCTCTCCCCCTCTCTCTCTCCCCCCCTCTCTCTCATCCACATATTTCCTTGTTATCTTAATAAAAATAGCATATCTATCATTACTTTGCTTGCCTGCACTTCATATCTTCTGTTAGTTCCAAATGATGACTCACATGTCCCAATGCTTGCATTGACTAGCTTGTATAAACTCCTCTTGATAGCCTTTCATACTTACATACACACTTCTATTGACCCTTTAATTTAAAGAATTTATTGCAGCTCTGGAATTTGAATATCAGCCTCTCTTAATGGACACTCTCTATAGCGTACACCTCCATTTAACGGACAGCACCTAGTGTACCAATTACATTCCTTACTGTATAAAATAACCTCCACATAAAGGACACCTCTGTATAACAGAGACACTTCAAAGTGTCCATTATATAGAGGCTATATTCCTTTTTGTTATCAATATTTATTTTTGTATGTCTTTTTCGGTATATTATTTATTATTTATTTTAATAGAGATAACAATGATTTATTAAAGCCTGAAGCTTTAGCATATGAAGCTGCACTAAGGAATGAGCTCCTTGGGACCAACATCACAGAAATACCTGTAAGTTAATGATCCAGCTACATCCTGAGATCCAAAGAGGAGTAGGAGACTTCTGTCTTACTTGCATGGTCTATAGGGCTCCTAAAATCTTCCATTAATTATTACAGTATTTTTGTCTCTCATATTTATAGCTTAGGGTCCTTAAGTCCCTACCATTTTTAGTGAGATTGGCCTCCTAAAAATCAAAATTTATTTGTATAAATCTATAACAACAATATATATACATGTATTCATATGTTACATGTACATATTATTTATTTATTTATTTATTTATTTATTTTCTTCTCCTGTATCTTTCTTAAGGATGCTCACGGTTCTAAAGGTGATCCCTTAGCTAGTCCTCTATCAGAGAATCTCTTCAAATACTGTACTCCTCCTAATAAAAGATTTGACGTCTCTAGTCCTTACTCTGTCTCACCTATATCATCAGCAACGTAAGAATAAATAAATAAATAATAATAGTAATAATAATAATGATAATTACTGCATATAATATATGAATTACAAGTACATACTATGCTACAAGTTGGTAGTAGATGTAGATGTAAATTAGTTTTTGCTGAGTAAGACTCCAGCAGTCATAATATAGCTCATCATTGAATGGTATCAGTAGTGGCTGCGTAAGCTGTTTTTTAAACTTACCAAGGCAAGCTCCAACATGCTACACCAGTTATACATCATGTATCATAGAGCTACATGTATATGTACTTGATCTATACTAGTTTGTACTCAGTACTATGACCTGGCTACTTTATGGTTTATTCAAATTGTAATGTGTAGTTTGTGTAGGATGGACACTGTGGCTAGTAGTACTTATACAAATTTCAAATTCCCTTACTATAAACAGGAACCATCATCCATGAATATCATTAGCTGGGCAAGTTCGAGCAGGCATAAGAGCAGCTTGAGCTTATTTCAACTAAATACTATCACATACAACTTTTACTCATTTACTAGCTGTTAGCTCTAGAGGGAGTTTAGGGGAACTATAGGCAGAGGTGAATCTGACCTTAAGCCTACCATTTTTAGTTAGATTGGTCTCTCAAAATTTATTTCTAAATCTATTTTGTATGTGTAACACTGCATGTACCTATACATTTAATGCTAATACTTAATAGTGATACACACACATTTATTATTATAAAATTACTAATTACAATCCTGATAAAATCCTGATAATATAGGGTCCCCCCCCTCCAATTTGTTTATGAATTAGTATAAATTTGTACAATTATCAGTGAATTCATTTTATTCATTTTCTAGTGGTAGTAAGGTAATTGTAGGTCTTATCTATAATTATTACAATAATAAGATTAGGGCACCCAATCACCCCATTATAGGCATCATTATCAACCAGACTACACATACAATATATATTGAACATTGTAATTTTATGATCTCTTTCCCAGCGACTTGTGTCTACACATACTACTCTACTGTATAGACATTATGTGTCTGTGGTCTAGCTAGTGTGTTGTAGACTGTCTTTGGCTTCTGTGTGTGTTCTTTTGGCAGTTTCATTACCTTTTATGTATCAGTTGTGGGTATACTATATATACGTATCTCAATACTGTATTATGTACTATGTACTGTATGTATGTGTAGATGAATCTATAGCAGTTAATATAAACATAATTATTATACATATATCAATATTTACTATGATTCATTTATTGTGTTAATTTATTTATTTATTTGTTTATTTAATTATTTATTACTATAATTATTACATCCGTGTTTATTATTGTATTTTTATTAATTATTATTCTTATTTTATTTATTTATTTATTACTATAATTACAAGTTTATTATTATTATTTATTTATTCATCCGTTACAGTGCTAAGATGCTAGTCTCCCCGAGGAGAGCCTCTCGTAAGATCCCTAAGGCTCCCTTCAAAGTCCTTGATGCCCCGGACCTTCAGGACGACTACTACCTCAACCTGTTAGACTGGTCTTCATTAAACGTACTCTCAGTCGGACTAGGGTCGACCGTCTACCTATGGAATGCATCAACTTGTCAGGTAGGGACTTCTGTATACATGTACTTCTTAATAAAGGTACATGTATGTGTGTACTTAATGTATTTTATAGATACCTGTGTAGTTTAATTTTTTGGATATATTTATAATTATGTGCATTTAATGTACCTATAGTTTAATTTTTGTATGCTAGTTTTAGCAAATTTTTGCAATAAAGGAATTTTTAATATACATGTACATGTACTTCTAATTATATGTATTTGTATATGCTTTTAATATATTTTATAGGTATACCTATATAATTTAATTTTTGTACTAATTTTAGCAAGTTTAGGAATTACTTCATATTTTTCTCACTCATTTTTTTTCATTAGGTATCGAAACTCTGTGATCTTGATGACGATCGAAATACCGTCACGTCGGTCTCTTGGTCTGAGAAAGGACACCATTTGGCCATAGGGACTCATAAAGGTTACGTACAGATATGGGACGCTGCTAATATGAAACAGACCCACACACTTAGTGGACACTCTGGAAGAGTTGGTGAGAATTATACTTGCATACATGCACTTGTACTTGTACTTGTAATTTATGGTTCATTTATTGCATTATGATAATTGGATTGTGGATTTTAAAATGGTCATAACTTGAAAATTATTTGTTGGAATCAGCTCAAACTTTCTACATAGCATAAAGACATCAATATGTATCAGAAAATGTAATAAAAATTGGGGGTCATTTTTTAGCCGTTTTTTTGGATAGTCCATGGTTTTTTCAGATTTTTGGAATTTTCTTAAAATGGCCATAACTTTAAAATTTGAAGTCGAAATTGACTCAAACTTTCTACACAGCATAAGGACATCAATATGTATCAGAAAATGTAATAAAAATTGGGGGTCATTTTTTAGTCATTTTTTGGAAAAAACCATGGGCTATAGCCTTGGGTATTTTTCAGATTTTGGGCATTTTCTTAAAATGGCCGTAACTTGAAAAATTGAAGTCGGGATCGACTCAAACTTTCTACACAGTATAAGGACATCCATATGTATTAGAAAATGTAATAAAAATTGGGGGTCAATTTTTAGTCATTTTTTGGAAAAAAAACCATGGGCTATAGTACAGGGATTTTTTCAGATTTTGGGTATTTCCTTTAAATGGCCGTAACTTGAAAAATTGAAGTCGGAATCAGCTCAAATTTGCTACACAGCATAAGTACATCAATATGTATCAGAAAATGTAATAAAAATTGGGGGTCAATTTTTTGGAAAAAACCATGGGCTATAGCCTTGGGTATTTTTCAAAAACTGGCCCATTTTTGGTAAGAACCATAAGCTACATTGTCTCCTGCAGGTTCTCTATCATGGTGTGGTGATGTATTGTGCAGTGGTAGTCGTGACAACATGATATTACAGTGGGACCCTCGTCTACCTGCCTTCCCCACCAGGAGACTGTTAGGCCACGCCCAGGAGGTCTGTGGACTTCGCTGGTCCCCTAATCACCAGCACCTGGCATCAGGAGGAAACGATAATAAAGTGAGTTTTTGAATTAATTATTTAATTAATTTTTAATTAAATTTGTGCCTCATTAGTTATTCATATGGGATGATTCATCGACCACGCCCATTCATTGCCTATCGGATCATAAAGCAGCCGTAAAGGCTCTTGCATGGTCACCACATCAAGTAAGTGAAGAAAGAGTTAAAAACTATATTGTACACCTCCATTATTAATTATTATTAATTATTATTCTACCACGCCTACTTGCAATTGACCAATAAAATTGCAGCATTGTAGCCCAATTATTTTTTATATTAACCTACATGTAGTTCGTTAAATTATAAACCTACCTTTCTAAATTAAATGGCTAATTATTAATAATAATATTATTGGTTGATCCTTCTTATCCATTATTTCCCCAGCATGGACTATTAGCCTCAGGCGGAGGTACAGCTGACAGGACCATCAGGTTCTGGAATGTACTAACCGGCCAGTGTCTCCAGAGTGTTGATACTGGGTCTCAGGTATGTAATCTCTCCTGGTCTCACTCTTCCTCCGAGTTTGTGAGTACTCACGGCTACTCTCAAAATCAGATCATAATCTGGCGGTATCCCTCGCTGGTTCAAATAGCTAAACTAACTGGTCACACTACAAGGGTCTTGTATCTGGTGAGTGGAGAGAGAGAGGGAGGGAGGGAGGGAGAGAGAGAGAGGGAGAGAGAGAGAGGGAGAGAGAGAGAGAGAGGAAGAGAGAGAGAGAGGGGGGAGAGGGGGTGGAGAAAGGAAAGAGAGAAAGGATCACATTATTATTGCTTATAGTGTAACTACATGTACATATATGTACATTCTAACTAAGCATCTCTTCCATTACCAAGTAGACTATTAAAAGGCTACACTAGACTATTAAAATATGATGTACATTGCACATGCTGTACTTGTATTTATAATTTTTTTCTTTCTTTTTTTCTAATTAGGCAATGTCTCCTGATGGTCAGACTATAGTCACTGGAGCTGGGGACGAGACACTGAGGTTCTGGAACGCATTTACTAAATCAAAATCATTAAAAGTGAGTCATCTACTCTTGATACTAACTTGATACTGATCTCTCTCCCCTCCCCCTCTCTTTTAGAAACCAAATACTCCATTGGAAATGGCATCATACATCCGCTAAAATTCAAAATGCCATCCTCTCTCTCTCTCCTCCTCCTCCTTTCTCTCTCATTCTTAGAAACCAGATACTCCATTGGAATTGGCATCATACATCCGTTAAACTTCAAAACGTCATCCTCGTCCTCTCTCCTCCTCCTCCTCTCTCTCTCTCTCTCTCTCTCATGGTAGCAGCTGTTTTTAGAGTGTCGTAGAGTTGTAGTAGACCATTTGATTAATGGAAGTAGTGACAGAAGGCTCGGCCCTTTAGACAATTTTCTTATTCTTTTTCAAACCTCATTAATTCATTCACTTCTCTTTCTTTACAACTTTTAATTTTTAGCTCGTTTGTCTAGCAATTATTATTATTATTTGTTTGTGTACAGAATTGTTTTTATTATTGATTGTGATATCGTGGTTAATTATTATTATTATTATTATTATTATTATTATTATGTAAATAGAATTGTGTGGAAATTTAAATTTGAATTTGAATTTCAAATTTTACTAATGTCTATGATCTGTGAAAGCAATGCATGCATGTCATGTAAAAAACTAAGAGCTTATAAAGTCTGGCCCCTACCACTGCTAGGAGACTGGAGTGACTTCCTTCTTTCCTATGGATTGCAGTTGGTGTAGTCTTCATAATCATTTTTATTTTTAATGACAAATGTCGTAACTTTTACTGAACTTATTACAGATATATACATGCACATCTTGAGATAAATTTGGAACCTTACAAATTACAATTTTAATTTTAATTTCTACACAACATAATATTCTGTACACTCATTATAAAGTGGTGTGTCTGTGTTGGTGGCTCATTTAGCATTACTGCACAGCATTAACTGTAGAACAGGCAATGACAGTTCAAATCGCCATATAAATACATGCAATTAAAATTTAAAAGAATTATTTTTTTAAAAAAAGATTAAAAACTAGTATATAAATCTCTAGCTTCAGTCTTGAGTAGCATTCCACTTGATATTTCATCTTTACTTCAGCTTGATCCTATCAATGATAATATTAAAATCCTGATGCATACTTACCTTTAGTATTGTTATTTCTCTTCTTGTATGTAGTGCTCTTAGCATCACTAGCAGCAGTAGCCACTAGTGATCCCAGGCAACGCCACGTGGAGGCGGCACTACATTGCTGCCCAAAAATTATAAAAACCTGGGGCCCCAGGTAAAAAAAATACTAATAATAAATGATAATAAATAATAATAAATAATATTATTAAATCATAAAAAAATAATAATAAAATAACAAATAAATAAAAATAATAAATTTAATTATAAAAAATAATAATAAATAATAAAACCTAGATCTATAACTTATACCTACACTATATAACCTGTATCCTACAACTACCTGTTTCTTAATTTCTATACTATAACTACCTTCTAATTTCTACTAGCTATACAATACCATACAACTATACCTGCTTCCTAATTTCTACTACTATACCTACACTATACCTATAACTACCTTCTAATTTCTACACTATAACCTATATCCTAGGTATAACTACATGTTATCTATAATTTCTACTACTATACCTACACTATATAACCTGTATACCTAACACTACATGTTTCCTACAATTTCTACTACTATAATTTCACTATATAACCTCTACCCTTCTAATTTCTACTACTATACCTATGACCTTTAAATTACACAATGATACCTATACCATATTAACCTTGCTATAAAAGTACATTCTCATCTTATGATACCATACCATTCATACCTACATTAACCTATGAACCTTAACATGACACAATGATACCTATACCATATTAACCTTGCTATATACAAATACATTCCTATCTTAATACCATACCATAATTTACCTATACCTACAACTTATATTGTATACACAATGTAAGTCAAGTTATCTTAATAGTGTACCATTATCTAATGACCTATTACTACCTCCTACCATTACTGTCTATATATTGTAATTAATCTCTACAACCTTAACATAATAAGAGTAATATTAATGCACAATTTACCACACAATATGTAATCAAGAATAATTATTAATTGCAAATTGTGCATCCATAAATTAACAATAGATACTCGCCATGAAATGCGAGTGTCTATTGCTTAGGACCTTAAACTTAGAAACAGTTTAACGTCATGTTTAGGACTGTTAAAATCTAACAAAATTTGCAATTAAATAGGATTTTACAACCATTTGGTAACACATTGGTTAGGGTGATCCTATATTGCCTACATTATAACCTGTGACCATTAATACAGTACCAGTAACATAAAAACTACACAGTCCTACCTACTACCATATTGACCCTACAGCAGTAAGGGATTCTCTAATAACAATAACATGCACAGCTACAGCTACAGACAATAATAATAATAATAAAGTAAGAGATTAGGTATTACTAGCTGCATGGAGGCAGTCCAAACTATAGCAATACAATAATACAATAGCAACTTGCTCCAAAATCTTAATGTAATGCTGTACTCCAACACACACACACCAGAGAACTTAGCTCTCCCATGATCCAATCCAATTTGGACTTCAAAAACTTCACAAACACATCAAAGACTTTAAAAACCAAAGACTTCACGAGGACTTGAAACCCACTACCTTTACAGCTCCTATGAATCAAATAAAAACAAGCTAACATGTTAATTTCCCAAATACACTCTTTACCTCCCTCTCCTCTCTCAATAACCAACTCATGATATAGTGATACTGCTGTCCATCAGCTCCTCCTCCTCCTCTCTCTCCCTCCCTCTCTCTCTCTCTCTAAGATGATCCTCTACTGTCCTCTCTCTCTCACTCTTTCTCCCTCCCTCCCTCCCTCCCTCTCTCTTAAAGGCTAATGTCTTCAGGAGCTATAGCTAGAGGAAGGAAGCAACAATATTATATTGAAGTACATGTACTGTACTATTTAATTGTACATGTACTGTATATTTAATTAATTAAGTGTACATGTACTATTATTAGTTAATTACATGTACTTATTATTTAATTATAGTATTTAATTACATGTACTATTATTAATTATGAGTACAAGTACTGGCTATTTAAGAGGAAAGGTAGCATTGGAGTATTAGAAATAAGAGGGGAATTAAGAAAAGAGGAATAAAGAAAAGATAGAAAAGAAGGAAAAGAGATAACTAACCCTTGTTTTAAAAATATTAAGGAGATGGTTGTAGATGACGATTAGGCTATTACAATCTTCAGGCTCGTTTTTATTAAATATGTGTACCATTCTTACCTACAGCGACAAGAAGGCATGCTGTATTTTGGCAGCTACCTGACCTCTCTTGAACACTGCAAACAGCAGTCAGTTTTGACTAACTGTTGACCATGCCTGATACACACACATACACTATACTAGCAATACATGATTGGAATTCCTACATCCCAGCACACACCAGTCAACATATCCCAAGTAATATTACCTCGTGAGAAAGATCCTGTCAAGAATGAAAAGCTGGACACACTAATGAGGGTGTGTATGTGGGTTGGGTACAAACCCACACACACACACACCCCCAAGAATGTGTTACTGCAATCAATGCACCAGCTTTCCATTCTTGACAGCATCTCCCTCACAAATATTACCAGAAACATACTGCCTAGTGTATGACGGGACTACTACAACAAGCATATCAGGCATGGTGGTAGGAACGGGGAGTGTCCTTACACTATAGGGTCCTTTACATTACAACATACGCGCGATGTTTTGTGTAACAAGCCCCTCCCTAATGGTATTATACGCATGCAAATGAGGACATACATATAATGACATGCAAGGATTGTATGAGTGCGTTACTAGCTGGGTCTGGTCGGCCAGCCCAGCTAGTATTACAACTATTGACTCGCTGATTAATCCATGAGAATCCATCCTACGATATTTCCAAGTGAATTCTTCCATGAATCCTTTGAACTTTCATGAGATTTTGACCGTTCCGGACTTGAATGGTTTGACGGGAACGTACGAGTCCTGTCGACTTAAAACATGTCCTTGAAGTTCAGCTCCTAAAATTAAATAAAAAGAAAACAAGTTAACATGAGCAGTATACACTATCAAAACAAATAACAATAGAGAGGAGACAACATGTACAACAAGCAACAACTAATAGAAAAAAGGCTATAACAACATCTAATGGTAAACAACAACAACTAGTGAGAAACATGAGGCTATAACAACTAATGGCTGCTATAATAACTACATGTACAGGATCATGTTAAGGTACATGGCCCTTAAATAAAGCAAAATCCTCACTTGCTATCACATCCATTGTTCCTCCAATTAATTAGACTAGTCATTGGGTGGGCGTGGTCTCCGAAAAAATGGCGGGAACTTTAAAAAGCACGTGGTAGCATAAAAGCACAGGATCCTGTAAAATGAAAAATAAGTGACAACAATAACAAAATAATAATAAAGAAAAAGGTAGAGTGGAAAAAAGGAGATTGTGGCATAGCTAACCATAGCAGGGGTAGCAGCCATTGAAGAAAGAGGTCACAATCCTCCATGACCTTTTAGAGAGAGAGAGAAAGAGAGAAAGAAACTGAAGAGAAAGGGAGATTGCTGCTGGGTATAGAAAAGAAGGGCTAACTGCTGGTAACCTGTAAAGAAAAGAAAAATACAAATGAAGGAGTGATTGAGAGAGTGGCCATGACTAACCATAGCAGCCATTGAAGGAAGAGGTCACAACCCGCCATGTGACCTTTTAGACAAGAAAACTGAGCCAACTGGTGGTAACCTGTAAAGAAAGAGAAAATACAAATGGAGGAGGGATTGAAAGAGAGAGAGAGAGAGGAGGAGAGAGAAAGAAGGAGACTGTGGCCATGACTAACTGTAGCAGTATCTCTTGACTAGGAGAGAGAGAGAGCTCTTGAAGACTGAGCCTTTGGTGCCAAAAAATGGCAGAAATGACTAAAGAGGAAGAACAGCTCGTTTTATACCCGCTGGGGCTTTCCCGGGAAAGGGCCTTACCGCGCTAATCTGATTGGTCAGATCTATGCTCCACCCACTGTTAGTCAGCAGTTTTCACTTTTGACCAAATTTGGTCAAAACTTACTCCAGATCACGTGAGCTCAACTCAAAGGCGCGGCTAGTTATTAAACTCGCGTTACTGATCTGAATGCAGACAATGTATTGGTAGATTTGTAGTTTTAAAAATTCACAAAAAATCCAATTGTGATCAGAATCCACTCAAACTTTCTACACAACATGAAAACATGTATATGCATTGGTTAACAAAGAATGCATAGATATTAGTATCAGTATCACTAGCAGTAGTAGCCACTAGTGACTCATCCCAGCAGGATACAGTGATACCTTTATTTTGTATATGTACCTACATATTAATGCTCTCAGACATTGTATTGTATGGATATTGGAGGGTTGGTAAAATGGCAACCCGCAGTGGTGCTCCTCTGGTAAAATTAATAATGGCATGTTAATGAACTTTAAGCACGAGTACTTCAAGCTTGTTTGTACATGTAAGACTTCACCATAGCAAGATGCAGCTGTAGCATAGGTTTAAATGGAGGTGCACTCTATAAAGCTGTATTATCACTGCTGTTCTATTACTATTATTATCAATAGTATTTGTGATTGATGAGGAATTGGCTACAAATGCAGTACAGATATATAAAGTTTTTAAATGCTATCAGTTGAATATATAGAATTATAGGTTATGAGGTCTAGTCATCTCCTCCGCCCACCACTTGGACTGTAGTCCGTGGCCTGTATTTCGGATTAATGTGACTCGTGGTAGGATCAACGAATAACGGATTGTCCCCACTCTATTGGGAAAGAGAGAGAGAGAAAAATTATTATACATCTACATGTACTACATCAGTTATACTGTACTCTTGTGTATATGTATAGTGGAAAGCTATTTTAGAGCACTACATGTATTACTGTACTGTTACAATTTACAGCTACATATTGCTGAGTATGCTAAAATGCAGATTTCATACTAGCACAATAGATTTGCCAAAATGATGCTTTGCCAATTTTAAAGTTATTATTATTTTTTCTTTCTTTCTTTCTCTCTCTATGCTTCTTTTTCTCTTACAGTGTTCCACAGTTCGTCCTCTTGGCTTTTCTTCCATGCCCTAAACTCTAGATATTCCTAAATAAAGTAACAATGATAATAATGACACTATAATTATATTATTTCTATCTTTCTTACAATCAGATACTTCATTGCAACCCAGAGTGCTATTACAATGATTGCCAGCAGTATGATTCCTATTGTAACCACTAGCGGAATGACAAATATTGGAAAGGCGGAGCTACAACCAGCTACAGTAAAGAAAATAAATTCATAATAGGACTTCGATGCATGAGATTTGGATCTGCATGTACTATTGTAACAGTTTTATTTTTAAAATTAATGATACATTATTAATATTTAATTTTTATTGTTTTTAATGAGTACAAATCCCTTTCTAAATTTGTTTTAATTATTAAATTAATATATGCAGAATTAGGATTTCATAGTGCACAGTATTTCTTACCACTCCAGTCGTTAATGTCACTCTGTGTCTCATCAAAAATGACCATTATATTCCTTTCGGTTCCAAGGACATAGACTCCTACTTGATACGTGACCTCACAGTTGTCCTCTGTAATGGAGCAGGTCCTTAGTTCTGGAGGAGAGGAATTAGCAAGTGAACAGCTAGTACATCATTTACAATAATTATAATTATCATTTTTTAATATTTTTAGAGCGTTAGTATAATGGTATTATTGGTATGTAGTGGACATAGAGAATAGAACAATTATTGGGTAATGTACTACTGTAGAATTAGGAATTATTATTATTATTATTATTATTATTATTATTATTATTATTATTATTATTATTATTATTATTATATTACCTTCATCAGTATTATTGTGTTCGTTAGGTGATACAATGCTCACATGATTACAGCTTGAGGGACAATTCTGCTCAATGTGACAACGGACACAGCTGGAGAGGAACGAGCAGGACCTGGCACAAACCTTAACATGTAAGAGAGAGAGAGAGAGAGAGAGAGAGAGAGAGAAAGAGAGAGAGAGAGAGAGAGAGAGAGAGAGAGAGCAAGAGAGAGAGAGAGAGAGAGAGAGAGATTTAATGTGTATAGGTTATAAGTTATTTCTTACGCTGCATTCTTCACAGTAGAGACCAAATCTAACAGAATAATCTGAACACAAGCAAGTACCACAAGTACACTGGCCTGATCCTGAACATAATTCTCCCTAAGAGAGAGAGAGAGAGGCAATAAAACAATTGATGCATATACAATATACACAACCAGTAATAGCATACTTATGTAATGTATACATGTACATACATGTACATGTATATGTACATATACATCTACCTAACATTAAATTTATCAGTGCATATGTTTATTTGATACTAGTATACTTTATTCTATTATTAATATTTTATTTTATTCTATAATTAATATTTTATTTCTTGTTCTTACTGTGTTTCTATTAGCAGGTGCAACGCATGAGTCAGTGTCACTAGTACATCCACAGTTGGCACCTGAGAAACCTTCACCACACCTACAGATACCATCACACCCACACACTCCGTGTCCGGAGCATGGTAAGACACGCCCACTTTCATGTACGCCTGACGGGCAGAGGGTGGGGTCACACTCACAAAATTGACCCTATAAAATTAATAATTAATATCATTAATTAATTAATTGCGCTGATATTTCCTTTCAAATATTATTTTAAAAAAAGACTTTTTATCATTATTTTTTACCTGGTATGTTTGTCCATTAGGTGCTCTGTTACATTCACATCTATTACAAACACAGGACCCCCTACCACTGCATATCTTTGTACTATTACTGCTTGTACTATAGGGTCCGAAAATGAATGAATTTTAATGTGTTCCAGACCCAACTTACGTGCATCCTCCTCCACCTACGGCTGTTGCTGGACACTGGCAGATTGGTCCGTTTCTAGGGATGGCAGTTGTTATGGTTACAGTGGGAACAAGGGCTTACCGGTTGCTAGGGCAGATACAAGTGGAACACTCGTAAGTTCCGATACTAGAGCACACTGGACTACTGGTAACCTGGAATTAATAATAATAATAATAATAATAATAATAATAATAATAATAATAATAATTAATAATAATTATTACATTTTCTGATACATATACATGTACTTATGCTGTTCCAATCAAGTTTGGATTTTTTACAAATTTTTCAAGTTTCTCAAAAATTGAGCCAAAGTTCTATAATAGTCTTTGCTTTTTTGCTAGTTTTAAAATGCTCATAACTCAAAAATTATTTGTCGGAATCAGCTCAAACTTTCTACATAGCATAAGAACATCAATATACATCAGAAAATGTAATAAAAAATTGGAAATTATTTAGCAAGGCATTAGAAAAAGCAAGCAAAACTTGACTATACCCTACCTGTTCCTTCTCACATCCACAAGAGCATATTCCGGACACATTAACAATGACATCACCAAACCCGATGAACTGAATATTCAATAAATGAGTCTCTCGACCAGTCAGACTCCTCTTACAATAATCTGAACTTAATTCCAAACTGACCCCATACTGGACTGTATTGGGGTGCATCACATTGGTACACGTATCACCAGATATTAGGGTGCCATTGGAACTGGAGGAAGAGAGAGGGGGAGAGAGAGAAAGAGAGAAAAGAGGTGAACATACATGTACATGTAAATTTTTATGATTCCATGATTTCAGTGTACTGTATAATGCTTTACATTCAAAGAGCAAAAACTAGATCAGTTTTCACGCATAGAGGTCTGCAAAATATTCAATCACCATTAAGGACACATTACTAACATTGCAAATCTGTGAGAATTATTTTAGCAAAAAAATTGTAAAATTAAAGTGCTGTATAGCAGTGTTTTTATAATAGCAATATTTTACAGACTTGTGTCATTATATCGGTGTTATTGATAATAATATATTTATGTATTTACCAATTATTTAAGGGCATGGCAGTCATTGTTAGCTCTGGAATGGCGTCCAGTCCATTTATGACTGGCACTATTGTGCTTGATAGTTGCTAAAAATAGAATGACGTCATATTCCAATTCTAAAAATAGTAACCCACTATATATTGGTTCCTTATTAGTTCCAATAAATTGTCAGCATTTGCAGATATTTCTCCAACGAAGGCACTCCTAATAATCTCGCTTAGTTGATTGTAGACCTCTGTAACACTCTTAGCAACTGCAAATATCGGGATGATCCTTTGATCGTTTAACATCTCAGCAATCATAGTCGAAGTGGGATAATCCTTTAATTAAGAAATGATTGTATAAACTTGCAATAAGTATACAGTGTAGCCTCTATATAATGGACACTTTAAAAGTGTCTCTGTTATACAGAGGTGTCCTTTATGTGGAGGTTATTTTATACAGTAAGGAATGTAATTGGTACACTAGGTCCTGTCCGTTAAATGGAGGTGTACACTATAGAGAGTGTCCATTAAAAGAGACTACTATACTGTATATGAAATACCTAACTATAAACATACTAATTATATTACTATTATTGTATTATGCATTCTTGTTCTGTAATATTATTAAAGTACATAGTAGTAGACTAGTCGTGTATTGCGTAGTTCATTTGTGAAGCTTCAGTTGTTGTCACTAATGTTTGGCACCAATTTCAATGGAATGAATAGTAAACATCAGAAGAATGTAATTTTATATTTCTCTCTCTCTCTCTCTCTCCCTCGTCTCCTACCACTAGTGATGCTTGATTATAGATCTTTGTTGTTGGATCTAAATGACATTTACCATCAGGTTGCTCACGCAGACCAGCTAACTATTGGAAAAAAAAAGAAAATATTACAAACATTATAAATATATAAATATACTAATATATGAATGTATTTAAATACTTTGCCGTCAAGTGCCATATGATAGTCCCCATCAGTCAGTACCAGTACTAGCCTACGAGCATCTTCGACATCTCGCCAACCAATCTCACTCTGTAACAACAACAACAACAACAACAACAACAACAACAATAATAATAATAATAATAATAATAATAAATAATAATAATAATAATAATTGTTTCTTTTTTCTTTCTATGTACAGGGTCCTCCCTTTTTGTCCCCCTTTTGCCTGTTTTGTGTCTTTCTTAGAATAATAATAATAATGAATATTCATTAGTACCTGACAGGCTGCTACTTGCAATAAAGCATCCAGCAGTGCTTCCGGTTGATCAACACTACCAGAGATTTTAGCATTAGCCAGTTCAGTCTATAAAAGAACAAGAATTATTATTATCGTTTTTATTTTTGCTTTTTTGCTTGGGTGCCATTGTTGTTGTTGTTGTTGTTGTTGTTTATTGATAATAATTTGTTTACTTTAAAGGTATCAACGTTGTCAGTTAAGTCCAGTCGATGCCTAAAGGCGTAAGTATATTCACAATCATTCTCAGCCACTGCTGGATAATCAGCAGCACAGGAGAAATTAGTACTAAAAGAAGGAGAAGGTAGAGATATTGAATTCAATGACAATGAGTGTTATAATTGGTATTAGCTGAACTAGGTGATTCATTCGTGGGGATTTAATATTATTGGTGGCTGATGGTTTTATGAATTTCACTATTTAATTTTAATGTGAGCGTTGCTCAATGATACGTGAGATAAAATTGCTGACTGTCATCCAAGAATTAATTATCACAGCCAAATAATACTCCTGCCAAGAAATAATAGTGTATTTACCTTACTATTAAAATATTATTATTATTATTATTATTATTTTTTTTTTATTTTTTTTTATACATACTTTCTGTCAATGAAAGGCGAGACTGGCTTATCAATGAATGAGCCAAAACCAATCCTAAACTCATCAGTAAGATTCTGCATCTGCCTCACTGTAAACACATAGAATGAATAGTAAATTTATCATAAAATAAAATAAAAATAGCAAATTATAATAATTATTTGTGCTTTTCTCCTTACCTAGCTCATCTGAGAACATCCTCAAGTTTTGAAGATCATCTCTCATAGTGAATGAGAGGTCCATTAGTATGTACATGTCTACTGATATTGAGCTGGGAGGAGAGACACTGATGTTAAAAGATTGAGGGAGCCCTGGCCTCAAGGAAAGGGAGACAAGCTGAGGAGTAACTGTTGGATCAGAAGAATTTAGTGTATCTTCCTTTAAAGAGACAGAGAGAGGGAGAGAGAGGGGGAGAGAGAGAACGAAAGAAAGAAAGAGAGGATAGAATTGAAGGAAAGGTGTTAAATGAATAAGAGATGTAGTTCCTTTTGTTCTATTCCTTTCATATTACCTTATCTATTGTTCCCATTGGATTAACTACATTGCTGCAGCCTCCAAGAGATGAAGAAAGCAAGTCAGCTCTTCGACATAAACCAATTGGCTCCAACTGACTATTGAACTGAGACGCCAACCGATTAAAAACACTCTATACAATAAATAAACAATTTAGCATCATTCATTAGTGATCAATTATTATAGATGAATGGTCTGCAATGCATTAGCTGTAGGAAGATATGCAATACTATAGTGATACTTACTGGGTCATTGCACCACGAACAGGAGGAATTCTTGGTTATGCAGTCAGTGCATGTAACCAAACTTTCACAATCTTTAAAGAAGAAAAAGAAAAGGAGAAGGGAGAGAGAGAGAGAGAGAGAGAAAGAGAGAGAGAGGAGTGAAAAAATAAGCAGAGAGATTAATTGTCATTCCATGTATACAATATTGAAATATTGCCTTGTCTATGTACACAAATTAGTAACATGATACTGGGTACAATCATATCTGTGGTCCAATTAGAGCAAGTACTGTCTGTGCTGTTATTAGAAGGAAAATGTATAAATAAGTGAATTAGTCTGTAATCTAATTTATGATATAGTCACCTATACTGGAGTTGTGTACAATGTCATGTTGTTGAGTAATGGTTGGATTAATGTATAGTTGTACTCTATCATAGTGGAATGCTGTCCACACATGGTGTCAACTATCAGTCATCTTGTTTGTCACAATGATACAGGATATGTGCATTAGTCTGTATGCTGGACTTACCCTGCGCTGTGGAGTGGCTTATAATGCAGAGAAGAGCTAGGAATAGTCCCCAGGAACGAGGCATGTCTATAAACAACAAAAATGTGATAATTATTATAAACTAACAATTATTATTTAAAAAATAGATATTCTTTTGGTATGTTTCAATAGCTAAGGCTTACTGGTTTTCACTTCAGCTTTTTCGTTGCTCTTTTCTTTTTGTACAGTGCTACGTAGTAAGCTCTCAGTCTAGCCTCGCTTATTCTGGTGGGAGAGAAAGGAGTGCTGCTGGTGGAATCACTGGAATGCGGAATTGCATTGGAATGAGTAGGCGCGGCAATATTCCCGGGAACAATGATCGGAATGAAGGAAGTGCCCCGCCTTTTTCGCCGGGAAATTTAAATTTTGCGTGGGTATTTTCAAATGAAGAAGGTGGAGATTTGAAATTTGAACGACCAGAGACAGTTCCATCAGTTCCATCAAACTCCCCAAAGACCCTCTCACTCTCTCTCTCCCTCCATTCATTTAATAGTAGGATGATGTCTTCGGGGGCTACCACCAATGGCGGGATCAACCCGTTCACATCAGAAGAGAGGGAGAACTTCCCCGAGTGGAGTCCTCTCTTTTCAAAGAACTCTAGTACTCCGTCAAATTTAAAAGTAATGGAGAGTTTCACAGCCCCCCTATTATTAAACGGGGTTTACATTGCGCCTGTATTTATTTAAAATCTCTATTTTTCTTTTTTTAGCAAAAGAAGACTTTCCACTGGTCGATAGATCAAATGGCGAAACTTGTTAGTTTTTTCATTAATTAGGAGGCGTCTAATTTTCCTTCTTTTTTGTAGAAACCGGTTGACATAGCAACTAGTCCTGCCTCTCTAGCTATCACCAATGTAATGAGGTATAATATTATAATTGTACGGTTTTGGTGTTATTATTATTATTATCTTAACTTCTCCTCTTGCCCCTCCTACTTTTAGCCCCCATGATAATCCTGTGGCACAGAAGAAGGCTGACGAGGTGAGAGAGAGAGAGAGGGGGAGAGGGGAAAGAGAGAGAGAGAAGAGAGGAAGGAGAAATATAATGCTCTACAAATTTGACAATTAAAGATAATTACCAACTCTTGATAAACCCTATCATTTTTAACCATATACAGCACATCAATACATTGTCTCATATTTGCTAAATTAAAAACTGGCAATCACTACATAATTTTAACAACCGATTCCCCGAAATTTAGCTCCACTCCAGAATTACCCGTTACACAGTGTTGGTTGTATTTAAACTATATTAACACATGATGTGTCATCTTTATTGCCTTGCTTTTATCTTGTTAACAATTAGTATTAATAGAGATACAAACAATTATTTCTTGAGTATTGTTATACCTTTTGAATGTCATCAGTTTAATATAAACAGAATCACAGCACACAAATTCCGCTAGTCGCTAATTAATTATGTATTGTATGTACATGTATATCATATGACATCAATCACTGATCATGTGACATCAATCAATGATCACGTGACATCAATCACTGATTATGTGATTTAAAAATAATTGTTGTTTTCTTTAGTATTTTTCTCAAAGGAACATTCTTCCTTCTCCATGGACGGGTGGAGGGAATGGTCCCATTGCTAAAGCTAAACACGTCACCTTCTCCCCATTGCCTCCCACTACCTCCTGTGAGTCTCATTAATTCATTAATTAATAGGGTCTTACCCCTCCCTCTCTCCCCCATATACAGATTACAATGATGAAGATACTAAGAAAGTTGATGGTAAGGAAAGTTTTCCAAAAGTATTATTCAAATTATTCAATTTTTAAAAGAAAAATTCACATTATTACATACACATACATAATACATACATATTTTAATGCTCATATTTATTTATTTATTTATTTATTTAATTGTTTATTTATTACTATTTTTAGCTTCTACTCAGACATGCCTTACTTTACCAGTGGATTTAGATCTAGAGAAGATATTAGGTGAGAACTATAATGCCGAAGAAACCCCACCTGCTACTATCATCATTTCCCTCCTTTAGGTCAAGAGTACTACACTGGAGAGGACAACAGCTTCACTCTTCGAAGGAAACTCTTTGGTCACCCTCAGAGAGAGAGCGAGAGCAGTCAAACGTCACGAGACAACTCTTACATAGAACCAAAAACTCATGACACACAGTAAGCCTCGTTGTGGTGGGTGTGGTTACCACGCCCATTTTAGGTTATCATCGACACCCCTTCGCTCCTCGCCGCTCTCCCCAGCCGTCTTCATTACAAAATTATCGTCTGAAGGTGCAACTCCTCCTCCTCTATCCTCGTCCTTTCTAGAAAAAGGTTCTTCCCCACTTCTTTCTCCGATTAAAAGCGGCGATGGTCTTCAGTTATCTCCTATAATGACTGATAAGAGAAATGGGAGTGGTCTTTCGTCTGCCCCACCTATCTCTCCGCCTTTATCTCCAATTCTTTCTTCTGCAACCGCTACTTGTACTAGTGGTGGTGCCGATACAGCTGGTGATAGTGTGGGTGTGGCTCTTAATAATGAATTAAACGGCTCATATACTTGTAGTACAGCCGATGAAGGCAACGATGAATCATCTCCTATAGTGCAGTCTAAACTAAGTACGTAGGTATATCCTATATCTTAATGTATTATACATGTACAAGTACAGTTTGTGCTACCGTAATTTTATTATTTTGCAAGTTAATATTTTTTAGCTTTTGTATAAATTTCATTGATTACAATTTTTATTATTAAATTTTAATATGACTGGGTCCTAATTCTTTCCTTCAGTTAAAAGACGTGTCATGTCCCCTAGAGGCAGTCCTGTCTATAAACAGCAGTGTATCTACCATAGTCCAGCCTCCCCTGATGTACCCCTCTTACCCCCGGCCACTGATCCCCTCGTTCCCCCCTCTCTCCTCCATCTCTCGGACCTCCAATCGGAAAATGACGACAGTGCGGTTTTTCCCTCCTCCTCCTCTACTTCCCTACCTCACAGCACTTGTTCGACATATTTTAAAAACCTCGCACTTGAAGAGACTGTCGATAGAGTTCTTACATCAGGTGTATCCTCATCTTGGCAGCCAAATATACACTCGACGATGCTGGAGGGTGCTAAGGGTGGGGTTGCCCCACCTATTTTTAATTCCGTGTCCGGTACAATCGATTCTGGTGTGGGGGTTTCAGATATGTCCGTTCCTGCTAGGACCACGCCTGTAACTTCCGCTGGTTCTTCTCCTGTTCCTCCTCTTCCTCATTCTCTTTTACCGTCTCGTCTTAAGTTGTCTTCGGTGATGGCCACACCCACTGGTCGCTATGAGAAATCTCCATTTGCTCCTGAGCTAGTCAGGAAGAAGAATTATTTCAAAGCAAAGTTGAATTTTAAAAGTATGTACCTACATTTTCTGATACATATTGATGTCCTTATGCTGTGTAGAAAGTTTGAGCTGATTCTGACCTCAATTTTTCAAGTTATGTTCATTTTAAGAAAACGCCAAAATTCTAAACAATACCCAAGGCTATAGCCCATGGTTTTTTCCAAAAAATGGCTCCGAAATCACCCCAAATTTTTATTACATTTTTTGATACTTATTGATGTCCTTATGCTGTATAGAAAGTTTGAGCTGATTCCGACCTCAATTTTTTAAGTTACAACCATTTTAAGGAAACGCCAAAATTCTAAACAATACCCAAGGCTATAGCCCATGGTTTTTTCCAAAAAATGACTAAAAAATGACCCCCCATTTTTATTACATTTTAAAATACATATTGATGTCCTTGTGCTGTGTAGAAAGTTTGAGTTGATTCCGACTTCAATTTTTCAAGTTACGGCCATTTTAAGAAAACGCCCAAAATTTGAAAAATACCCAAGGCTATAGCCCATGGTTTTTTCCAAAAAAATGACTAAAAAATGACCCCCAATTTTTATTACATTTTTTGATACATATTAAAGTCTCCATGCTGTGTAGCAAGTTTGAGCTGATTTTGACAAGAAATTGTTGAGTTATGACCATTTTAAAAATAGGCCAGTTTTGAAAAATACCCAAGGCTATAGCCCATGGTTTTTTTCCAAAAAATGACTAAAAAATGACCCCCAATTTTATTACATTTTTGATACATATTGATGTCCTTATGCTCTGCAGAAAGTATGAACTGAATAATTTATTATCCAGCTGCACTTTGCGATCAAATTTAAATGTCTCATTTAATCTTAGGTCCTGTGAAACAGGTCCCAATGAGGACTCCTTTACATGAACACAATTTGTCTCTGTCTCCTTGTTTGTGATGTGTGGGCGTGGCTAACTCCTCCCCCTAACTACTCTCTATTTGTTGTTCTGTTTTGCATCTCACAAAGAAAAGTATATTATTATCAAAGTGCACAAATACTTATTTATTAGTAATTTTTACTACTTTAAAAAAATTAACTTATTCATAGATTGATAGACCATGTGTTTAGAGTATGCGGAGATATACTGAAATGCGAATTTTTAACCCTTTATCTTATCCATTAGTTTAAGTATGAAGGCATGTGTTGCCTAGTGAGTACATTTCTCGTTAAACTGAGCTCTTTATATAGAGCAGTGATGGTATAACTGACACTAAGCACACACACACACATACTGCTTGATGATTTAATATATTTATTTTCCTTATAAGAGTCAAACTGAGATAATTGTGAGAGAGAAGCAGACTATGTCCTTTTTCAGTCATAAACTCAACAGTTCAGTTGTTTATGATCCTCCTATTTCTCAGTTTGGCTATGCTTGTTAACTTTCAATGAAAGCAGTCAGTCAGTCTGTACCATCAAATGTATCAACGTGTCTTTTACTAAATATAACATACACTCATAAAATTTTGGTATGTGGTATATATTTAAAAGGTATATATCTCTTTACAAGGTAATTGTAGTCTTGCTTGTGTAGGGAATATTTTTCTAAGGAATAGAATTATATTCTCAGAATTAGCTGTAAGTTCCCTGAAAAAGAGCATAGCTTTGCTGTTGTCATAAACGATGCACTCTATTGATCAAGCACTTTATCTCTAATTGTTGTAAATCACCTGCTAGTGATAGTTATCTGATTCTATCTATATATGTGTCTATCTACGGCTTCTACGCTACCACCCACCCACGCAGTTTCTCATTGACCGATAAAGGTTTATACACAATTTATATAGACTTCCTGTTGCTTCGCTGCCGACTAAGAGCCAATACTTCTAACAAGCTCAGTAGTCCTGATCTATCATGGTCTATGCTGATTAGACATTCCTTATTTTAGCAAGCTTCCTTGTTTGTTGTCTAAGACATAATGGCTGATGATCCTGCTAGCTATGCTAGCTTCCAGACTGTATTCCTTCCCCCCCTTTAATTCAAGTCATGACTGCTAATTGCTTTAAGCTGGCCCTACTGTATGCTTAGTCCTGTATTGTCTTTAACTAAGAAGGTATTATAGTATTTCTAGTTGTCACTATTATTACTCATAATATTTATAGTTCTGTGTAATATAATAGCACATTTCTGCTATAGTCTTGACCATAAAAGGTAGCGACAGGTATGTATCATTAATGAATAATTGATTGGTGCCAGTACTAGCTATATTGCACAACCTTCCATTCTCTTATATTTTATTAACAACTCCATATTGTTAATGTAACTGCTACTTAAAATGGTAAGTGTTAAACTGTCTTCTAATAAGAACTGAAGAAGAAGTAGCTCGGTATACAGCTACAGGATACAGCAAGAAAGAAATACTTGAGATAAAAGATATCAGTCCTTAGTTATGGCAGCACTAAAGCCTATTATTAAGAAGGTCCAGATTCACCTGCAACTGGGTGGTTCGTTGAACAATGGTCCTGCAAAAGCTAAGGAACTTTATGATGAGCTGACAAAGCTGAAGCCATTTCTTTTCCATAGCAACATTAGTACAGGTAATAAGAATGTGAGCTAATTATTATTAGTTCTGAGAATATAATACATCATTGTATTGATAGCAGAAACCTTTATGGCTAGCTTTATAATGAGGACACCTTTATAATGAGGACATTTTGTGATGTCCCAATTGATACAAGCCTATACAAAAGTACCTCTGAAATGAGGACACTTCTGTATTAAGGATAGGTAGTGTGGGCCCAATGGTGTCCTTAATAAAGAGGCTACACTGTACATGTATTAAGGACAGGTAGTTTGGGCCCAATGGTGTCCTTAGTAAAGAGGCTACACTGTACATGTATTAAGGACAGGTAGTGTGGGCCCAATGGTGTCCTTAATAAAGAGGCTACACTGTACATGTATTAAGGACAGGTAGTGTGGGCATATCTTTAATAAAGAGACTATACTTGCATGTACTTGCGAGTGCTCTGTTGTACTTTCACCCACTCATTCATAAAGTTACACTAGTCTATTACTACTTTAGTCAATTTTCTTATCTGCTGAGTGTATAAAGAGTGATCTAGCGTGGAATTCACAATTATTAAATATCGTTTGTATAGATGCATTACAAAGTCTATCATGGGACGGAGTTAGGGAGGCACATGAGCCAAAGACGGTCCTCTGGCTTCAAGACGAATGCATTGACAAGTAAATAAAAAGCTGTATAGTCTACCCTGCATGACTTGATTTCCTGCTCTCTATTACATTGTTGTGTTTAGTCTGTACTGATATCATTAGACCCATGCTTCCAATTCCTTTTAGTTTGTGTATACTTACATGTGGCTACACAAATTATGTTTGATTAACCTCTTGTCATCTAATTTCTTTCCATGTTTGTTACTAATTATCAATTGAACTCTTTAATCTTTTTCCCCTTTCTTTCGCTCTCTCTCACCCATCCTCTCTCATCGTGTAGGTTTTACATTCTCCTTCGCGGTTCTATCTCGGTCTATCTTGATCCCGAGTCTGATCTGAGTCTCAGTGATACGTCCGCTGCTGCATCACTAGCAGTAGCAGCTGCCACTTCTGGAGGCAGTTCTAGTGCAAAACCACTGAAAACGGCAGCCAGTAAAAAGAGGCTTAGAGGATACGGGACTGAAATAGACGTGATAAAACCTGGGCAATGTTTTGGCGAGCTTTGTTGTCTCTCTCCGTCCGATCTCAATAAATCCCCTTTCACCTTCGTGACCAACCAATACACAGAAGTCCTTCTTGTGCACAAAATAACATTCCAGCAGCTACTGCAAGACTATTTCATATCTTCACTGATTGAGAAAGCATCCTTCTTAATATCGCGCTACCCCATGATCCATTCTTGGGAGATACAGTACCTTTCTTGTCTTTGCAGCGTCATAAGAGAAAAGAAATATTCACTCGGGGAAGTGGTTGCTACTCAAGGCTCTCCAGTATCTTGCATTTATCTCGTAAAGGAAGGTTTGCTTAAGCTGAGTTTGAACACTGATCGGGTTAACTTATCCGAGATTACTTCTAAAATCCATCCACCGATGGGTCTGGTGGCGCAAATACTTAAACTGGAGACCAAGCCAAATCATTCTAAGAAACCCAAGGTGGTTCCTCGCAAGCGGAAAGAGAAACGAGACTATCAAGGAGAGAAAGAGGCTGTTCTGAGACGCTATCGAATAAAGCAACCAAACCTATTGAGGGAGACCCCTATATGTGTATTAACCAATGGAGGGATTGTGAATGGGATAGAGTCAATGTGCGATTTGAAGTACCAATTGTTCACACTGCATGCAGAGAGCAGCAATCTGGTACTCTACTGCATAAATATAGCTCATTTCAACATGCTCTTTCGGTCTCTCTGCTCTGAAGAGCTCATAGCACATCTACTCCAGCACGTCCGTCATTGGAGCGAGAGGTTTCAAGACTTGCAGCTGTTTGAGTACCTCCAGCTTTTGTTTGAGCAGCAACTGAGTGAATTGGAAAGAGAGAGGCTCATGAGAGATGATGAGCGTGACGCTACCCAGCACTCTCATCGCCAACCCTCACATAATCCAGAGGCTCTACCAAGGCTAATAAAAGATTTCATCTGTCGCTGACCTGTACATGTAGCTTTTAAAGAATAAATGAATAGTTCTCTATAACTTTAATTACAATTTTAGATCATAGCATTAAATTTGTTTGTGTGTATTAATTAAGAATTATTGAATTGTCCTGTTAGCAGCTGCAAATTTGAATTAGGTAGACTCTATGGGAAATGGGAGTGTCATCATCATTCGCTCATTAGCTATAGACCTCTTTGGGTGAGAATGAATTACGTCAAAGAATGATATACGGCAAGGGGCGTGACTGAGCCTGGCCATAGATTGTATTACTAATACAATCTATGGCCTGGCTGACTCTGAAATAATTTTCGTGGACGGCAACTTTCTATGGAGTATGAATGGGCTAATGCAGAAAGCAAGCTCTATTAAAGAATATGCTTCATATTGCACCAAATCTCTTTTAGGAGATGCTTAGCAGTGACCATTCTTTCCTCCAACCAGCTTTTGTAGCTTGAAAAAGCTCCATGCCAACGAAAAGAGTCAGTTTTGCCTTTCTTCGTTCATCCTCCATTGAATCTTGCCGTCCAAAATGGCGGCCAATTATCACCGTAGGTGGATACCGTAATGGACAGTAATAATATTCATAGGCCACCGTCAATCTCACCTGAAGAGGTCTATAAAGATAGAAAGGAGAGCTCTGCCTTGGCGCCCTCTCCCTTCCAAAGAGAGAAAGATGACGAAGCTATTTATTGGTCTTCTCTTTTGTGCTTTCATATCTCTTGGCTCCTGCCACGTCTCCCTCACTTTTCCTCCAGCCCGCAGGCCAGGGTATGACTTTCTCGACAACGTGAGGACTGGGGGTCCTTGCGGTGTACCAGGTATAGATACAAGTACAAGTTAGTCATGTCTTTTTATTTAAATATATTCTCTAGATCTTGGTGATGATGCTATGGTGACTACCTTTGCCACTGGAGCTGAATTTAATGCCACTTTTCATCTTGCATATCCACACAGGGTAAAGAAACACGCTTAGGCTTTTATTAATTCCATCTGCATGCTTTGCTAATTGCATTCCTTCTTAATGTGTCTTTAACTACTAGTACTGCTTACTTTTTTAGGGTGGAGTGCTTGTAAACATTCTTGCTGTCAATGGCAGCTTGATAGAAGCTCTCTACAGCAATTGGACCCAGCTTAATGACAGCACGTAAGTCATTTATCTATTCTTGCTTAAATGCTTGAGCTTTTTTAAATTAGCTCGCTACTGCGTGTACTTTGCACTTTTAAAACAAGCTCTTTCTTGTCAATTTGCATGTGTCTTTATTTTTCACTGCATGTCAGTTGCAATCAATGAAAGAGTTGTGGTATAATATTGATGCATGCTTGACCGGAAAGTAGTACATGGAGGAAGAAGTAAACTAGCACCCAATTTTGATGGCGGGCCAACTCAGTGCCTGTGTGCAAGCTAGATGTATGGATTCTTGTAGTTACATAAACATATCATATACAACATCAAAAGCTCTAAGCCTAGTTTCAAAAATAGTCGCATCTGTTGTATGTAACCTGTGGTTAGAATACAATTCTTTGTAGAGATAGACCTGATTTGTCTCCATGATTGTTGCAGAGGTGTTATCATACACAGGGCAGCATTGTTGCTTTAAACTTTGTGGTTACTTTGATCTTTGTTGCCTCCAGTTGAGGAGTGATAAACTTGAAGCAACAAAGATCAAAGTAACCAGCTAAGTTTTAAGCAACAATGTAATGCCCTGTGTATGATAGCCTTAAGGCTGTTGTATGGGGACTATATGGATACCAGCCTAATTGAAAGAGATGAAGTTCTTTTGCTAATCAGTTGATATACCAAAAACCATACAAATGCATAATTAGAAAGCTTTGAAGATTAGAAGTTGATTCTTTAATAATTATACATTTGCTACTGTTTATCTATATTTAAAAATATTATTATTTTAAGCCTGTTGCTATTGCTTTGCCAGCTTAGCCTGCATGACTTCCAGTTTGTGCTATAAAGTGTGTTTTTGTTGTTATAACCTAATGTATTGATGACATTTGATAATCTTCTCAAGCGCTTTTAAATAATCAAGGGATTTGCTGAACCATAACAAGCATATAATGGCTGCTTTTGTTGGCTGTTAAAAAGTCCTTTGTAACTTGAATGTTGCTTTCTGTGTCTGTAAACATCCATGCATGATCCTCACATGCATTTTTAAATAATCAAGGGATTTGCTGAGCCATAACAAGCATATAATGGTTGCTTTTGTTGGCTGTTAAAAAGTCCTTTGTAACTTGAATGTTGCTTTCTGTGTCTGTAAACATCCATGCATGATCCTCGCATGCATCTCCTGGCATATCAGCTTGTAGCTGTTATTGAATTTTGTAAGAGCTCTATTAATAGTATCAAAAGCATACATTGTCATGGTAATTCTATTATGTTAGACTCATCAATCGTCACTGCCTTAGTCTCTAGAAGGATGTGTCTAGCAATTAATGACTCCCACATTGAATCAATTATAAAGATATTGAATTAAGATTATTAGTTTATATTACCTTATTTTGACGAGTTACCTTTGTATTTTTATACCCCACCTCTCCCTCCTTCTCTCTTTCATCTTTATTCAGTACACAGTATGTCACTGTCCAGCTTCCAGATAATTTCACTTGTGATCGCTGCGTCCTTCAATTACTGAGACAAGCTGGAGAATGGACTGCAACTGGCGGCTATTTCTTTTATACTTGTGCCGATATTGAGATTAAGGATAACGCCCGTAAGAAAGCTAGTCATTAATATCTCAATTAAAATCTTGCATCTCTTTGAATATAGTTTGTGATAATAACAGATGTGGAGGTAATGGTATTTGCAGGGGCGGCATGTGCATGTGCAATCGTACTTATTCCGGAAAATTCTGCCAATACAAAGGTATGAATGCAATATTGTTCTTCAACAAGTAGATCCTCTATTCTCCTATAGATGAATGTGTTGATGATACTGACTGTGGTGGCTCTTCTAGTGGCTCTTGTATTGATATTGGTGGTACTAGCAGACCAATGAAGCAATGCTTCTGTAATCCAGGCAGGTTTGGAGCTGGTTGTGCAATGGGTAAGTTTATTATTTGATGTAATTGTATTTACTGTTTTTCTCTTAGTGTCTTCACTCACTAATGTCACCATTGATCCTAGTGTTTATACTATATACCGTCTCTTTGGTGAGCACCTTCATTTCTGGGCTAGGATACTCAATAATGTTAGTTAATAACAATCCATTCATTCATTTAATCAAACAGTAGCAGTTGCATATAATTACGTATATGCACTTATTTATTTTATAATTATTAATATGTTGTTGTTTTTTTATAGTCTAATGGTCAGCCTGATATGCTTGAGATCGCACTCCGTGTCAATTCAACCGGATATGCAGCTATTGGATTCAAGCCAACAGGTCAGGCATCGATTAGTAAACTGTAACAAAACCTGCAATTGATGATTAACAACTAGAAAGATAAAGTAGAAGCACCATGACTATAGCCTTGAAGTCTATCTGACTTCATGCTTACATTGTGGGATTCTACTTAACTTCATGATAGCTTCATATAATGATCTAACCCAACACTTTACTATTCAAGATCTAATTCATATAATCTTCCCATTGGGTACAGTGGGCTACTATTATAACACAGGAAATAGTAGTAGTGTGTTTGATCCAGTATAAGAGTAAATAATGAGGTAGCTTTACTCTTGAGTATACCATGCTATATTTTAGTAGTATAAACTGTTGATTGGCCCTTTGGTGCTTTCTAAAGAAGAGCAGCCCAACACTTGACACTTTTTTCTTATTAAATTTGTCATTTTATTACATTCTTTGGATTGTTTTAATTGTCAGTCTCATTTAAAAGCAGCCATTATAAAGCTAACCTGCAGCCATAGAGTCACTCTAGAGCTTCTCATTTAGCAGGAAAATGTCTTTGATGTGTCTATATCATATTACCTGGCGGAATTTGATCTAGAAGCCTTTCCTTCTTGTTGACACAAACAAGCTATCTCTTTCCTCATCTACTTATTAAATAATGATTATTTTACTTAAGCAGTTTCATAATAATCGTGTTATTATTACTATAATTCATTATTTTTTAAATTTTATCTTTCATAGGTTTGACGGCAGCTTGCAGGGCACAGGCTCCTGGTAACTTTCCAGTCGGTAAGACTAACCATTTAATGATATGTAATAGTACTAATTACTGATTGCTAATGATAGGGACTAACCCATTGTGGCCAAATGGGACTTTAGAGACTGTGATTGGAATCAGTGCTGAATTTGATAGAGGAGATGGGGGCAGTAATGAAGAAGGGGGCAGTAATGAGGAGGGGGGCAATAACGAGGAAGGGGGCAATAACGAAGAAGGGGGCAATAACGAAGAAGGGGGCAATAATGAAGAAGGAGGCAATAACGAAGAAGGGGGCAATAATGAGGAAGGGGGCAATAATGAAGAGGAGGAAGAAGGAGGTACAAATTTGGCACTAAACATTCACACTAAATAAAGCTTCTTAAAAATAATATTCATTACATAAATATTAATTCTTCTATTGCTTAGGTGATACTTCTCTCCATCCAATGGACTGTGCTGATATTGTGATTGGTACTGCACGTGAGAACAGGTTCCGTGTTTTTGATTATTACACTCGTGATCGCTCCACCCCTCAAATGGATGGGTTTTATTCTGGGACTCAAGACATTGTAGGAGCTGTAGGTCGTGAGATCAATGGGTTCACCGAAATAAAGTTCTGGAAGAAACTAACAAGCAGTAAGGACTATAAAGCACTTTATAGCATTGTTAAACTTGAGCTAATTGTACTAAGAAATTTCTTCATTTTATTGCTTAATTATAAGATATTATAGAAACTAGTTTTTTATTTATAAAAATAACAGTTTATCATCATCATAATTTTCCATCTTCTTTTAGGTGATACTAATGCTGATCACAACATTACTAATTCTCTGATGCAAGTTATCTGGTCACTGGGTCAAGTTTTCCCCAACTACAATCACAATCCTAACTCTGGGATTGAAGCAAGGACTGCTATGAATGAGATGTTCTATAAACCGGATGAAATTAAGTACCACGGATCTGTCAATCGTGGAGGTGCAACAATCAACTTCTTTGGTAAGAAAGAGAGTGAGAGAGGGGGGGAGAGACAGAGACAGAGAGAGGGAGAGACAGACAGAGAGGGGGGTGGGTGGTTATATTTACATAGACTAATGCACAAACTGTAAATATTGATAGCTCAGTCTGTTCCCTCATAATAATTACTGTCTATTTTTGGTGCTATAAAGACAGCACCTCTAGTCCCCTTTACTTCCTTATTGAAACTGCTTTCACAGCATTCTCCCATGTACTTTTAATCCATGTAAGCAACAGTAATTGAATATTTATCAAATCGTAAATGTACATGTACATGTATGTGTAATTGAATATTTATCATAATTGTAGATGTACATATATACATGTACTTGTATGTGTACATGTACATGTACTTGTATGTGTACATGTACATGTACGCCAGTTTGTGACTTTGTGGTTCAAGTTTCCTTCCTTTTTTTGGAGTGGAAGTGTAGTCTGATTGGCGTTGATCAACCATGATGAGTAGGGGAATTTAGTGTAACCTTATAATCTATTAGTAGGAGACTAACTGTCTGATCTTGGAAATGAAGATATCCTTTATCATTTCAAATGTCTGTTTATTTTTTTCTAGTTGCTGATACTCTAAGCAATAACACTGCCTGTACTGGAAGCTATTCCAGTGGTTGTGCCAATGGCCAGTGTCTTTATCGAGCCACGTGGGAAGTTAGAGGTAGCTATGTTCAGTTTAATGTCACTGGCCGTGTGCCAATCGGACAATGGCTTGCAATCGGGTTCTCCGATAACAGAATAATGGTGAGTTATCGGAAGGAGTGCAGTAGTGTAGATACTCATTGTGTCCTTATATGGAAATTGAGCATATAGCATTAGGACATCAATATGCATAAGAAAATTTAATAAAAATTTCAGCAACTTTAAAAATTTGTAAAAAATCTAATTTTGATCGGAATCAGCTCAAACTTTCTATGCAACATAAGTACATGTATATGTATCAGAAAATATGATAAAAATTGAGAAGTTATTACTTTTCAAATTTGACTAAATTTAGCCCAAGACTGTATTTTTTTTTCAAAAAATTGGCTCCAAAATCACCATAATTTTTTATTGATACATATTTATGTTTTTATTCAATGTAGAAAATAGTTATGATCATTTTACAAAATTATATTTGTTAACAATTTTATGTCTTTCTTCTATTAGCCTCAAACTGATATCGCTCTTGCAGCAGTTGGCCCAGATGGTAGAGGAGAAGTAACTGACAGGTAACTATGTGTACTAATGTCACTACATCTCTTTCTCTCTCTCTCTCTCTCTCTCTCTCTCTCTCTCTCTCTCTCTCTCTCTCTCTCTCTTTAAGGTATGCTACTGTTCGTCTTACACCACCAGCTGACACCATGAACAATCTCCTAGCAACCAGTGTCTCCCATAGCAATGGTTTCACCACATTTAGTTTCACACGTCCTCTATCAACTGGCGATACTTCTCAAGATATTGATCTAACAAGTCCAAGGTTTTTTGTTTATGGTTTTAATGGCACAGCTACTTTTAGTAATGGAAGAATAGCTAGTATAGGGCGGCATCCACTTAATCCAATTGTATCAAATGAACGTATCACACTTGGTACTCCAGCACAGTGTCCAGGTAAGGAGAGAGAGAGGGAGAGGGAGGGAGAGAGAGAGAGAGAGAGGGAGGGAGAGAGAGAGAAGGCTATATTGCATGATGCATATACTACTTTATATGCTTTTATTCTTTCTTTGTCCCTTAGGTACTTTCCCTAATCTAAACGCCACCATTCCTCCTAATGTCACTAATCCTAACACTACTACTACTGATAATTGTAATGGACGCTACATGGCCGGATGTACTAGTGGCCGCTGTCGGTATAATGCAACTTGGACTGTGAGAGGTGATCATGTCAAGTTTGAGGTGAATGGCATCGTTGGACAAGGTCGATGGGTGGCCATTGGCTTCTCTGATGATAGAAATATGGTAAAGAAAAATTAATAATACTTAAAAACTTGTTTGTACGGTAGAATTAGCAATAATAATGCTGTACCTTTTGCTTGTTATTGAACCTGATGTAACAAAGTATTTCAAGGACAGTTTTTCAAACTTGCTAAATACAATTATATTTAAACTATTTTAACTAAGTTTCTTTTTCTTTCTCTCTGTCTCAGCCTCAAACTGATATTGTTCTTGCAGCAGTTAGTTCTAATGGCAGAGGAGAAGTAACTGACAGGTAAGCAACAGCTTAATACTTGCATCATGATGTGACCTCTTCTCTCTCTCTCTCCTCTTCAGATATGCTACTGGTAGAACTATGCCACCAGCTGATAATATGGACAATATCCTATACTCTCGTGTTATCTACAGCAATAATTATACTTCATTCACTTTCATCCGTACCGTTTCAGCAATTGATACAACTCAAGATATTGATCTGATAAGTCCAAAGTTCTTTGTGTATGCTCTTAATGGGGCTGCTACCTTTAATGCTGATGGAACTATAACTAGTATAGGACAGCATCCAGACATTCCAATAGTATCAGATGATCGTATCACACTGGGTACTCCAGCACAGTGTCCAGGTAAGGAGAGAGAGAGATGGGGAGAAGAGAGAGAGAGGGGGGGGGAAACATAAAGCATACATCATCTGTGTCTTTCTATTCTTTTATTTCTTGTAGGTAATTTTGAAGAGTTGCTGACTGGTCCTGGTCCAACTGATGGCAGTGCTACCATGATGCTATCAGTCTTTGTCCTTATATTCTGCACACTATTAGCTTACCTCATATAATCCTTTGACTTGTATAACTTATAGAGTCTTGCAGCATTCATATAATAAATAATGCTACATATAAAGAATAATAATCATTGTTTAACCTAATGTAACTTGTAACTGATCATCATTATTATCATCATTGTTATTATCATAAGTAGTTTTTAATAATCATATTTTGAAAAGCACGCAAAACTGCGGCAAAAGCCCGTGAAACCTAAAACCATAGCAACAAGAAAAACAACAAACACCTACTGAAAGGGCGTGGCTTGTACACCCTGCATTGCAGCTGCCAAAATTCCAATTCGTAAAAATTGCAGCGGCAAAGATGAAGCTAGCTCTTGGTCTTTTCCTTTGTGCCTTCATATCTCTTGGCTCCTGCCACATCACGCTTACTTTTCCTCCAGCCCGCAGGCCCGGGTACGACTTCCTGGACAATGTGAGGACTGGAGGTCCTTGTGGTGTACCAGGTTCGAATTACCGAAATTAGCTTGTATTTATTTCCATGTATTTCTGACCTCTTCTTCATAGATCTAGGCAATAATGCTGTCGTGACTACCTTTGCCAATGGAAGTACTATCAACGTATCGTTTCATCTTGCTTATCCTCATCAAGTATGTAAAATAAAATTAAGCTCTCTATGCATATAATTTATTCATACCGGTATCCCTATAGGGAGGCGTTCTTGTCAACATTTTAAATGTTAATGGCAGTTTGAACAGATTAATGTTTAGCAACTGGACCCTGCTCGATGACAGCACGTAAGCTCATAAATGCAACCAATACATGTTTTCTTTACCATGCATACATCATATAGTAAGCAATATGTCACTATACAGCTTCCAACTGACTTCACTTGCGATCGCTGCGTCCTTCAGCTACTGAGACAAGCTGGGGAATGGTCTGCAAATGGCGGATACTTCTTTTACTCTTGTGCTGATATTGAGATTAAGAACGCTGCAGGTATATGAGATTGGCTGCATGTATAGTGGCCGCATAATCTGATTTCCTCTTTGCACTATAAACACTCTCACATGCAACGTGTGTACCTTAGTAATGCACTATATTCACTTTCTTGTTATAGTTTGTGACGATAACAGATGCGGTGGTCAAGGTAGCTGCAACAACAATGTATGTACATGCAACAACACCTATTCAGGAGAATTCTGCCAATACAAAGGTAACCAATGCTCATAGTCAAAACAGTGATCCTATAGCTACTCCTGCTTTCATAGATGATTGTACATCTGATGCTGATTGTGGTGGCTCTTCTAAAGGTTCCTGTATTGATATCCATGTCACTAGCAGACCAATGAAGCAATGCTTCTGCAATCCAGGCTGGTTTGGAGCTGGTTGTGCAACAGGTAAGTTAAAGTTAAACCAAGGCCACTATATGCATGATATTGAAATATTTCTTCTTTTTTCTGCAGCTTCTCCTCTCACAGATATTACCATTGATGCTAGCAGTTATCCACTGTATCGTCGTCTTGGTAACAATCTGGAAATGTGGGCAAAAATCCTCAACAATGTTAGTCTGCTATTGATTTCTTTTATTTTGAAGCTACATAGCAAAATTTATTAGTAAATTTTATAAATTTACTATAAATAAATTTATAGAAAAATTTATAATAAATTTTATAGTAATTATTTTAGTAATAATTTATAGTAAATTTATTCACTATAAACTATACTAAATTTATTAAATTTATTACTATACTATGCAGTCTAACAATCAGCCTGACAGGCTCGAAGTTGCTCTACGTGCTAATACAACAAGCTTTGTTGCTGTTGGGTTCAGACCATCAGGTGGGCCAAGAAAGTTTTGTGATTAATTTTTTATACATAATGATATCATTTCAGGCATTACTGCAGCATGTAGGGCACAATCTCCTGGAGCCTTTGCTGTTGGTAAGACAATAATTAAACCTTTATAATGCTAATTACTGATCACTAATGACAGGGACTAACTCATTCTGGCCAAGAGGAGGGACACTGCAGTCTGTGATTGGAATCAGTGCTTTATATAACCCTGTTCTTGGTGGAGGACCAGAAGAGGAGGGGGGCAACAATGAGGAGGGGGGCAATAATGAGGAGGGGGGCAATAATGAGGAAGGGGGCAATAATGAGGAAGGGGGGAACAACGAAGAAGGAGGCAATAATGAAGAGGAGGAGGAACCAGAAGAAGGAAGTATGTGATTTTGCAGGCATTATGCATAAAAATGCTCTTTTCCTTCTGTTCTTAATTCATTCATCAGGTACTGTTCCACTTCATCCAATGGACTGTACTGATATTGTGATTGGTACTGCACGAGGGAACAGGTTCCGTGTCTTTGATTATTACACTCGTGATCGCTCAACCCCTCAAATGGATGGGTTTTATTCCGGGACTCAAGACATTGTGGGAGCTGTAGGTCGTGAGATCAATGGGATCACCGAAATAAAGTTCTGGAAGAAACTCACAAGCAGTAAGGACTATAAACATTAAACCTTGTCAATCTAAAAGCATGCAAGAACGGCTTAGCTTCATATACATGTACTAGACTATATCTATAGCTATTTAAAAAATTGAATTCATATGCAAATAAGAACCAAGTATATAATATAACTATTTTAAGAATATTCATGCATGCATTCTCTGCATGAGGGGGAGCGTGCAAGTGTTGATAGTTGCATACTGTTATACAATATCACACGTGCTGTAGTTTGCATTCCAGCCCATATACTCAGCAACTGCATAAACATTGCAGGCCAAACTGTAGCATGAACCCCATACACTCGTTTTGCTTTCTTTTTGTCTTTCAGGTGATACTAATGCTGATCACAATATTACTAACTCTTTCATGCAAGTTATCTGGTCAATGGGTCAAGTTTTCCCCAACTACAATCACAATCCTAACTCTGGCATTGAAGCAAGGACTGCTATGAATACCATGTTCTATAAACCAGATGAAATTAAGTACCACGGATCTGTCAATCGTGGAGGTGCAACAATCAACTTCTTTGGTAAGAAAGAGAGAGAGAAAGAGAGAGAGAGTGAGATGGTGGCTATATTTACATTGGAGTGTGGGGGAAATCTTTACTGATTTTTCTCATTTAACACTTTGAAGTCACTAACAAGCACAAAAAATGACTAATAGTTTTAAGATAAGATGTCAAGCTTGATCTTGCTTCATTAGCATCTTGTGAGGTGTTAGCTAGGTAGCCCAGGCTAGTAAACTGAAAAGGATTTTTAAGTGCGAAGTATATTCATTTCATAGTGTTTATTTTATTGCTCCAGCATGTGATTGGTGAATACACTTATGATAAGACACACACAGTCACGTACACATGCATGCATTTAAGAATTCAATTCTAATAAACTCTTCTTTCTGTCTTCCTTCTGCTTTCTCTCAGATCCTAAGTCATTTTCCAATAGCTCAACTTGTGGCGGTGGCTATTCTTACGGTTGTACCAATGGCCCTTGTCTTTATCGAGCCACATGGCTAGTTAAAGGTGAACACGTTCAATTTAATGTCACCGGTCGTGTTTCAACTGGACGATGGGTTGCAATTGGATTCTCTGATAACAGATTAATGGTAACTACATACCGGTAGTAGTGTCTATTATAACTATTAATTTTCATTCTATTTCAGCCTCAAACTGATATTGCTCTTGCAGCAGTTAATTCTGATGGTAGAGGAGAAGTAACTGACAGGTAACTATAGGTACTAATGTCACTACATCCCTCACTATATATATCTCTCTCCTCTCCCTTTCTTTTTAAGATATGCTACTGCTCGTGCTATGCCACCAGCTGACAACATGAATCATCTCCTAGCAACTCGTGTCTCCCATAGCAACGGACTTACGACATTTAGTTTCATCCGTGCTGTTTCAGCAGTTGATACCACTCAAGATATTGATCTGAGCAGTCCAAGGTTCTTTGTGTATGCTCTTAATGGAGCTGCTACCGTTAATGCTAATGGAACTATATCAAGCATTGGGCCACATCCAAGTACTCCAATAGTATCAGATGATCGCATCACACTGGGTACTGCAGCACAGTGTCCAGGTAAGGAGAGAAAGAGGAGTCTATATTTAAATTATAATTCTTTTTTGCAGGTGTTTTTGATGAGTTGATGACTAGTCCAACTGATGGCAGTGCTACTATGATGGCATCAGTCTTTGTCCTTATTTTCTGCACACTACTAGCTTACCTCATATAATCCCTTAACTATTAATGGCAGATAGTTAACTCCAGTACTTATAACTACTGTAACTATAGTATTGTATCTTACTTGCTGATTGGTATTGTTGTTCCTTTTCTTTGCTATGGTATATTAGAGACTATCTCATTTTGTCATGCTGATATCAGTACTTATTAGGCCTAGTACACAATATCATGCATTGCAACAGGAAGAGTACCGGAAGTGCTGTACAAACGCTGCGAGTTAACGCATGAGTTGACCAAAGTTCAACTCTTGCGTTATTGACGCGCGTGCCATTGGTTTGTGCAGCACTTCCGGTCACAAGGCTGATATTGTGTACCAGGCCTTATAGTTTCAAACTTTTATGCATGTACATTACTTTATATAAAGACTCAGCTTAAATCTACATGTAAAAGTTTCTACATTATAAAAATCATTGAAGATCCTCCTGGAATTAGTTTTACATTATGGAAGTGCCCATAACTCCAGTTACATATGTGTTCAATTTTTTGTACATGACTCTGATGCTACCTCAATCAGCTATAATGCATCAATTTTCAAATTACAAAACAAATGAAATCATGATAGTAGACATAAAATGAATTGACATAGACACAAAAAATAGTTATAGCACAAAAATAATAAGAGAAAATGAAATGCAATTAGAAAAAAATGATCAAATTTTTATTATCCTGAAAATTATCTTTAATTATAAGTGATATTGTCGCTAAGCAAAATTAAAAAAAATTTTTTCAACAATTAACTTTAACTCCACCCTTTATTCCCACATTATGTCTCATATGAGGAAGCCCCTACTATGCTGACATATTAGCCTAGGCTAGGCTCAAGCCCACTACTGCTGCTGGAGTGGTTAGTTAAACTGAGAAAGACTTATAATAGTGGCTGATGGTAAGTGAGTGTTTAAAAAACAAAGATTTAGCTTTAGAGTAGGCGTGGCAGTTATGGGACATTTACTTATAATTTTATATTTCTTAATACTGTATTGGTAGATTTTGTTCAAAATTTTCCTTGAGACTTACAAATGTCCTATCTTTCAGAGAATATTAAAGTTGTAATCTATATTTT
>NW_003546507.1:76410-86722 GCF_000090795.2 Amphimedon queenslandica
ATGAGATAGTGGCTGAGGTATACGAATTGTTAGCATAGGATGTCGTTTTCAAAAACCATCAAACCATGAACGACCTGCCGAGTCACCAGTAAAAGGATGTTTTTTATTAAATTTCTCAGCTATAACAAAGGCTAAATGCATCACAGTTTCTCTTGTTAATCCATAACCCATGTCTGCCATCATAATCAAATATTCACATAATTTATCTTCCTCTTCTTTCGACAAGACTGTTGCAGGCCCGGCTTACAGTCAACATGCACAGTACCATTCGTCCTTCTCCGCAACGTCTCAACAGGCACATTATATAGTCTCGCCGATTCCCTTAAACCTTTCCCTTCCTCTGTAACACTAATCACTGCTGCGTGCATGGACTCATCGGTCCATAGCTTCCTTGACTTTTGAGGACATGCGGCCATTAAGGTTAACCTAAACAGTATAGATTATAAACTAGTATTTTCTTTGAAGCATTAGATATATCACTTACATACAATGCCAGTCACATTAGAGACAGAAACAGGCTGGAAGAAAGTCTTAAGATCAGTGGCGGATCTAGACGGGCCATGGCCCGGGCATCAGAAGTCAGTAATGAGATTCATTAGATGCAATGTAAACAATTCCCTGCCTCAAGTTTTGATAAAGCAAACCACAAGCCACACCAGAGTACTTACAAGTGCTTGAAGAGCATTATAAGCACAGCATAGATGAGGAAATTGTTGAAACCCATCATTAAAATGGCCAAAAGATGCATAACCATAAAATAACTGGTTGAAAAGTGGACACACCCACTTCCTGGCCCTACCATTAACTTGCACCCAGATCCGCCACTGTTTAAGATGCCAAACACTCACACAGACTCGAGCAGACAACACTAGGACCGTAGTAACTCGCAACGTGGTCATTATTAGTAATTATTACCTTAGTAGGCGTGATTTCAATAAATAAAATTTTAGAAAATTAGTTTTTAGTAAAAAGCTGCGTTTATTCAAACTACAGTATAGCTGGTTTATTTCGTGGCCTCAAATTTTTGCTGTTTAAATTTTCATTAGAATTAATTTTAGTGCCTTGCTAAATTTTTGTTAATATTTTAATAAAATTTAGTGGAATTAATTTTAGTGGATTTGAGCCTGCACGAAAATTAATTCCACACGAAATAAACCAGCTATACGGTATCTTTGCAAGAAAATTATAAATCAGGTAGCAAAGAAATTGTAAGCAAGAGCTTGTTTCAATTCAAAGGTTTGTCTCATAATGTGATCTGTCTCATTACTCACGCATATACTCTAAAAGTATTTTATCTCATGAATGACCACATAAAAATTACAATTCAATGTGGCAGGTAGTACAAGTACTAGACTAGAGCAATGACTATTCTATTTCCAGTGACTCATTTTTATTACAATTATATTAGAAAGACTCTATGTGTAACTTGATAGTCGATATTTAACTAAAGCTTAAAATATGAGCATCAATAATGAGGATAATTAGCATAATAGGGTGGAATTTTGGGCAGTGCCTGAAAACATAACAAGTGAAATTTAAGAATAATTTGCCTAGCCCTATTGTCCACACGCAAGTATTAATTTTCAGGCTAATGGGCACATTTTCAAGTGTAATATTTTTGTGTTTTGCTGAGCCCTCTCTCCTCTGCTCCTAGGAGAGGTACACAAGACCGCCAAAAAAACAATCAAGAACCTGCTACTACACTGAGACTTTCTTGCGTTCATTTCTTTCAAGTCCCTGGAGAGGACAATGCTGTTGATCAGTTTGAGTTCAGTGCTGCTTCTTCTGTGCCTGCAGCAACCAGTGAATGGTAAGTTTTATCTCAATCTCCTCCTCTAGTATAAAGTCTTAAGGTGGGCATTCATTATGCAGCATTGTTGCTTGTAACTTGTGGTTAAACCTTTGATGTGGTTGGTCAACATACCGTACAGAAGGAAATTTTGGAGGGACTAAATTTTGGCGAATTGCTAAATTTTGGATGATCGGTGAATTTTAATTTGGCGAATTTGTGGCCATGTGCCATTGAGCATGCGTATAATGGCTCAAAATGGCGAATTTTTATTTTGGCGAATGGCAATCAAAATGCCAAATTCACCAAATTTAACTACCTCCAAAATTTCCTTCCATACGGTATTGCATGAAGTTCTTGACTTCATGCAACATCTTGCACAACTACATCAAAAATACTGGCAACAAAGTTGCCAGTGGATCATGTGTTTATCTTTAAGCCCAAGATGCACCTATAGGGAACATGTTGCCAGCCTTTAATTTTTCTTTTGACCTTGTTAAAAGAATAGAAAGGTTTTCTATTCAAGGCAACATGTTGCTTGAATACAGCTAAGCATGATCAAAGGCTGGGCAAATGTTGAAAGCAGCATTGTTGAATGTATAGTATGGGGTGCCATTTATGTCAAATTTCAATCTTTAAAATATGTCATTGATTTAGTTATATTACTAAATTACCATTGATATAGTTAAAATACTATTGATTTAGCTGACTAAACTTAATTAGTTACATTGTCATTGATTAATAGTTAAAATAATAATTCTTTAGTTAAATCAACATTGATTTAGCTATATCAACATTGATTTAACTAAATTACTATTGATTTAATTAAAATACTATTGATTTAAATACTATTAATAGATTTTATTGATTTATTGATCAGCATTGATTAGCTAAATCATCATTGATATAGCTAAAATATCAAGGATTTAGTTAAAATTAGCAATGATTTAGTTATAATTATTGTTAGAGTTCTAGTTATTGAATTATATAACTGTGCATTTGTTATTTATTAGGTGCTATACAGAGCAGGCTCTTCCTTTTCGCAAAATTGCTAACAGGCCATAAAATTTTTCTGTTAATTTAAATCAAAATTACCAAGAATAGAAATTGATATGGAGCAATGCTTTTATAATGGTTGTCATTATGCATGTTAGTGTGTGTGTGTGTCATTGCAATGTGAAGTGACATAATCATTGAAATTGATGCAAATTGTTGTACTGATTATATGTCACATATCCTAAGGCATGTCTGTCATCTTCCTTACCCTCCCTCCCTCTCTCTCTCCCCCCCCCCACCTCTCTCTCTCTCTCATACAGCTAAGATTACATTTTATCAAAGACATGAAGATGCCTCCTCGTGTAATTTAACATCAAATACTTGTTGGAGAGTTGAAGGGCTAGCCTCGTATGAACATGGAGGTGTTGCACCTCAGACATTTGTCTTCATTTGTCGTTCAGATCAACCTAATCCTTCTCTAAGTTGGTCTCGGGACGAAGGTTCTTTAGGAAAATCTCAACAAAGTGCTGGCGATGACTCTGTAATTATGTTATTTAGCAACCCTGTTGCAAATGATGCTTGTATATACATTTGCAGAGATTCAGCAAATAATGAAGAAGAGATGCTGAACATCACACACGGTAAATGATGAATATAATTATTATTTTAGAATTTCATTTTTAAGTGTGTTATTTATAGATACAATTTGATATTTTATACAATTTAATATTTTATATTAATTCAATATTTTTTTCTCTCCCTATTTAGCTAGCCCAGTTGCTCAAGCCGTCAATCCATTACTGACGGTTGTTGGTGGGTCTCCAGTCACGATTGAGTTCTATGCTTCAGCTATACAACCTATTCAACCAGGCAATATAACATGGAAACTCAACAGCATAAAGTTTACATCAGGGCTTTTTGATTCCTGGAAGAGAAGTCTTTACATTCCATCAGCAGCTGCCTCTGATAATGGAACATATCTATTTGCCGTGACTTCTGGTACAGGTGCACTTCAAAGTTCCGCAGCAGCAACTGTTGACCTTATTGTTATAAGTAAGACTGCTCTTCTTAATATTTATGGTCTCTCTCCCTCTCTCTCTCCCCTCTCTCTCTAGCTCCTTCTACTATAGTATCAGGTCCTCAGAATGTATCTGGAGTTAAGGAATGGTCCTCCATTAGTCTTTCTTGTACTGTAATGGCTGGAACTTCCTTTAACATTAGCTGGAGCAAACTGAACGGAACTCTACCAGTAAACACTAACATTAGTACACAAAGCAATGGAGAAAATACCGTAAGTTATATTGATATTCTTATTAATGGTTATTATTGGTTATCACTAGTTATTAATAGTTATTTTTTGTTACAGATGATCAGTACATTAACAATACCTAATGTCCGAGTGGTTGATTCCGGTTCTTATCAGTGCTCATCATCTTTTACTAACGGATCAAATTATACTTCATCACTGGGCACTCTCAATATCACAGGTTAATAACTATTAATAACTAGTGACCACACTCTTAACCACACCTCTTATAGGATCCATTCAACTGATGCTTATTGATACTAATAATGAATCTAGTTTAGTGACGTCACCTCTACTGTATGTACCTACTTTATCAAATTTTAACATTGAATGTCAGGGAACGGGTGAATTTGATTGGTCGGAAGGACTAGGGGGTGGGGCCAGTGTAACATCTGAGGCTTCTGAAAGTCCTCATCAGTTTAATACTTCAACAATGTTTCGTAGTTTAGCTTTTGAGAGTTTTCAAGCGGCTAATAGTGGGTATTATACCTGTACTTCTGCTGGAGAGGAAGAGACAGTCTTCATTACTGATGGTATAGAAATTAAATTTTTGATTTTTTGATTTTTACTAAATTATTGCTTAATTGTTTATTTACAGTTTTTATTTATTTGTTTTGAGCAAAAGTATTCTGTTGTATTATGTTGCAAAACTTACTCTCTCTCCCCCCCTCTCTCCCCTCCTATAGCTAATCCAGCAGTGTATTCTCCTCGCTCTACCTTCAGAGTGAACAACCACACTAACCTCTCTCTTATCATATACACGGACGGTTCTCCTCTTCCTACTCCTTCAAGCATCACTTGGTACCACAACAACATGACTATAGATAACTCCAGTCCTTACTACACTATCAGTGAAGACTCAACAGTATGTAGTATAATGGGACCGAGTGAAGAAGTGACTGGTAACTATACAGTACTGGTCACAACTAGTGCTGGGACTAATACAAAGCACTTTTATATCGGTCAGTTAATTCTATTTTGCTGTCTTTCTTTTTTCTGTCTATATCTAATCCTATTTGTCTATTTTAATTGCTTTTTCTAACGCCTGTACAAATAAATCATAACTATCTTCCTTCTGCTTTCTCTCAGATCCTAAGTCATTTTCCAATAGCTCAACTTGTGGCGGTGGCTATTCTTACGGTTGTACCAATGGCCCTTGTCTTTATCGAGCCACATGGCTAGTAAAAGGTGAGCACGTTCAGTTTAATGTCACCGGTCGTGTTTCAACTGGACGATGGGTTGCAATTGGATTCTCTGATAACAGATTAATGGTAAACCAGTCAGTCCATTGTCTAAAATAAGTATTTCATTCTATTTCAGGCTCAAACTGATATTGTTCTTGCAGCAGTTAGTTCTAATGGCAGAGGAGAAGTAACTGACAAGTAAGCAATAGCATTTATACTTGCATCATGATGTGACCTCTTCTCTCCCCATCTCTCTCTCTCTCTCTCTCTCTCTCTCTCTCTTTAGATGGGCTACTGGTCATACTATGCCACCAGCTGATGATAGAGACAATATTTTATACTCTCGTGTTATCTATAGCAACGGCTATACTTCATTCACTTTCATCCGTACTGTTTCAGCAGTTGATACAACTCAAGATATTGATCTGAGCAGTCCAAGGTTCTTTGTTTATGCACTCAATGGAGCTGCCACTGTTAATGCTGATGGAACTATAACTAGTATAGGACAGCATCCAGACACTCCTATGATATCAGATGATCACATCACACTGGGTAATCCAGCACAGTGTCCAGGTAAGGAGAGAGAGAAAATTATATGCATACATCTTATTCTTAGGTGTTTTTGATGAGTTGAATACTGGTACTGATCCAACTGATACTGCTTCAACCGGTACCAGTCCACCTAATACTGTTCCAACTGATACTGCTTCAACTGGTACCAGTCCACCTGATACTGTTCCAACTGATACTGCTTCAACTGGTACCAGTCCACCTGATACTGTTCCAACTGATACTGCTTCAACTGATACTGGTCCAACTGATGGCAATGCTACCATGATGCTATCAGTCTTTGTCCTTATATTCTGCACATTATTAGCTTACCTCATATAATCCTGAACTAGAGTACCTAACTACAAGTATATTATGTTTCTTGCTGATTATTCCTTTTCCTAGCTGTAGTATTGTCTTATCATTTTGTCATGCTGATAATTATTACACGTAGCTTCAAACTTCTTATACATGTACATTACATAGCATAAAGACTTACAATGTAGCTACATATAATTTTTACATTCTAAAAATTGTTGAAGATCATCTTTTACATTATGGAGATGCCTGTGCATATATGGCCTGGGATGGTTTTTTTTTTCAATTTTTGTACATGATTCTAATGCTATTTTAATCAGCTATAATGCATCAATTTTCAAATTACAAAACAAATGAAATCATGATAATAGACATAAAGTGAATTGACGTAGAGACAAAAAATAATTATAACACAAAATAATAAGAGAAAATGAAATGCGATTTAAAAAATAATGATCAATTTTTTATTATTCTGAAAATTTTGCGTCACGTAAATCTCTAATTATGAGTCCACAAAAGTGATGCTCATCATTTAAAATTATTTCCTTCCTATATCTCATACTTCGTACAATACCACGCCTTGTCTCACGGGTGGTACGACACCGCCTCCACTGTGCCCTCTGCTGATTGGTCGATTTAAACTCTGACTACTAATTGAGCTGGTAGCATAATCAATAACATTAGTGGGCGTGACTATATCACTGTTACCATGGTACCAGTGATCACTAGGAGGGGATGTACCTCTCTCTCGTACTGCTGGTAGCTTACTACTACTACCAATAGAATTCTTAGGGTGCCCTGCCCTCTGTGGTGGGTGGAACCAGTGCTGGTCGGACGGGACCGAAGTTGCTCGTTGCATTAGGTGCAATGGGGCGGGGCTAACCACACCCGCTTTATTAATATCCCTTTGAGATGAAACTGGTTGAGAATAAGGGAATGGATAGGGCGTGGCTATACTCGGGTTGCTTCTCATGCGACTTCGTGGATGAGCAGGAGGACTTGGTTCTTCGTATTTATGGGCTGGCGAGAGAGGGAGGGTGGAACTCTGCTGGTGACGAGGGTCCTTCTGTGCCAGAGAAATGCTTCGTCTGGTTGCTGTCGGGCGTATCTGATCGTACACATTAATGGGAGTGGGCGTCGACTGAGGAGGAGTGGTCTGAGGAACTGGAGTCGAAGGTGTAAAAACTGGTGGAGGTGTGAAATTAGGCGGAGTTTGTGTCGTATCGCTGTACAGTATCTCCTGTATGGGAGTGTTACTCACTATAACCTCGCTATGGGAACTGGAGCGACGATCGTTTCCATGGTAACTCTCCCCCTGCGACTGGCTGAAACTAGGGTAGTCAATCTCATTAGTAGGTGTGGTCTGTAGGAGCCTCTTTTGTGATGAAGTGCTCTCCGATAGATTGCTTTCTCTCCTTACTTGCTGAACTAATTCTCTATCAAAGTATTCCGGATTACTGAGCATTCCATCATCATCGATACTGCCTCTATGTCTTCCCCCTAGGGTTGAATGGGAGCCGGCAAAAGATGCATCCATCTCCATGTTAGACCTACTCATTGCGTTACGAGAACTGAAGGTACGTAGATTAGATAAACTATTATCAATACTGTGTAAAGAGAGAAAGAAAAATAAAAACAATAATAATTATGGTAAATATGCATGTACAGTACAGCTAGAGGAAACAGTTATTGGAGATTGTAATCCTTAGTATCACTGTCATGCAGCATTCGTTAATGTACATGTACATGTTTGTAGCAAAATTGCTAAATATAGCACCAAATTAAAGAACAAGAAATCTCTTTTTCTGGGACTATCTCTCTCTCCTTTCCCTCTCTTTTTTTCTTACGATTCTCCAATGTCCTCCTTCTTGTTTCTTCTCAATGTCCTAACACAGAGACAGAGTACAACAAACAGGGCCACACCAACAATCATACATAAAGCTGCAATGACGGCGACAACAACAATCCAAATGATCTGATAAGTATCAATGACAGAAGTTGTACTAGGATCGCTGGAAGGAGTGGGGGTTGGAGAAGAAGCTGTTACAGGCTCAACGCAATTAAACTGATCAGTGCCATCTTGAATCAGCAGTGAGCAATTGTGATCAAGAAGGTAGAGAGAACCAGATAAAGATATGAGAGGATTGGACGACCACCATGAAGTGAAGGAGGAATAAAGCCGTTGGAATGAGCCTGAGCTTGTTCCTTTTAAACTTGCGACAAAGACGGTAGCCCCGTCGAAGTCACACCTGCTCGTTTCTATGGTTATGGTCTCGTTGTCACGGGAACAGAGGTGACAGTTGGATAAAGTAGCGTCTGTTAATGTATTACTCATTTCAGTTCTTATCTCTTCTTCCGATGATGACTGACAGTTGGAATTAAGTAGGCGGAGTCTCATGTTAGCACTGAGAGTGGAATCGGGAAGAGGGGGAGTGGGCGGGATCACAGGGGGTGTGGTCACTGCCGTAATACTTACAGTCTGAGACGTTCTCCCAAATTTATTGACAGATTCACAACTAAAGTCTCCAAACTGGATATCGGCCAGGTCTAATACGGCAGAGACCACACCTCCTTCTCGTACCACGTAACTATTGGTTACTGGAGTTAATGTTGATTGGTCGATCCAATAAAGTGAGGGGGCGGGCCAACCACGAGCGACACAGACTACTCTGCAGTAGCTTAAGGTGGAGTTTGGTAAGCAACCGAAAGAGGGCGTGGCTTCTTGCAAGCTGATTGTTACGGCGGAGCCACTTGGATAAAAAGACCGAATGATGGGCGTGGCTGAAAATAAAATAAATAAATAAATAATTTATTTATTTATATCTTACCATTGACAGAAATGAAATTAGTTTCATTTACGGATCCGTAATCATTAGAGGCTCTGCAAGTGTAGAACCCTTCGTCAGTATAAACCACACCTCTCGTCCAGAATAATATAAGACTGCCACTGATGGTCTAAAATGAGACAAAATAAATCATAAAAATAGCAAACAGGTTTGACAAAGACCCTTCTTTTATTATTCATTTTTTGATACATATTGATGTCCTTATGCTCTGTAGAAAGTTTGAGCTAATTCCAATGTCAATTTTTTGAGTTGCAGTCATTTTAAGAAAACGCTAAAATTTTGAAAACTACCCAAGACTATAACCCATAGTTTTTTTCAAAAAATGGCTAAAAAACGATCCCCAATTTTTATTACATTTTTTGATACATATTGACGTCCTTATGCTGTGTAGAAAGTTTGAACTGATTCAGATAAAAAATTTTTGAGTTATGACCATTTTAAGAAAACGCTAAAATTTTGAAAACTACCCAAGACTATAACCCATAGTTTTTTTCAAAAAATGACTAAAAAATCACCCCTAATTTTTATTACATTTTCTGATACATATTGATGTCCTAATGCTATGTAGAAAGTTTGAGCCAATTCCCCCAATCAAAAATTTTCAAGTTATGACCATTTTAAATTGTTTGACAATAAACAAACTTATGCAACAAACGTTCATTAAATTACACTACACTTGCAACTAACCCGTGTCACTCCAATACCAGGTGGCAATACACTGGTCCCGTTATAAATCCAATTAAGCGTGGGCGGTGGATAGGAGGTGGAGCTACACCTGCAGGTAGCTGCCATTGTTCCTTCGGTGAGATTGAACTTTGAACAAGTAAAGATAACTGACTCAGGGCCATCTGAGAGAGAATGAAGAAAAGAGACAAAATTATATTGAGGGACATTGAAAAATAAAATAAATATTTTACTAGGTAATAGACCCAAAAAATAATAAATAAATAAATAATAATAATAATAACAAATAAATAAATAATAAAAAATAGAATAAATATAAATAATAAATAAATTCATTGCATTACTTACATAAAATATTCAATCTCACGTCTCTACTAACAACAGAGATACCATCAGTTGCAACACAAGAATACACTCCAGCATTATCCAGTGACTCTGTACCCACGGTTAGGGTGTGGCCATCATCAGACACTATTGAGTTCATTGGTAGGAGCGGAGAACCCTCAAAAACCCACGAGAGACTGACGTCAAGTTCTGACGAGGCATTACAATGTAGGACTGCAGGAGAGCCTCGTAGAATGGACACCGACTCATCCTGTACTGTAATGAATGGTGGATCTAAAAATAAATAAAAAAAATA
>NW_003546507.1:87206-97449 GCF_000090795.2 Amphimedon queenslandica
TTATTATGAAAAACATCTTTTAATTATTATGACAACTTATGATATACATGTAACAGTATCACTATATGAAAAGAAGGATTATTCTTATGAAAGTACTATGGTAATTAGTGATACATTTTTAATTTGTGTTACTAGATACAAATCATTACAATAGTACTATAAATGTAGCAAAAATAAAAGGGAGAAAGACAAAACTAACTTACCAAAGTAAGTGACATTAAAGTGTTTTGTATTAGTCCCAGCACTAGTCGTGACCAGTACTGTATAGTTACCAGTCACTTCTTCACTGGGCCCCATTATACTACATACTGTTGAGTCTTCACTGATAGTGTAGTAAGGACTGGAGTTATCTATAGTCATGTTGTTGTGGTACCAAGTGATGCTTGAAGGAGAAGGAAGTGGAGAACCGTCTGTGTATATGATAAGAGAAAGGTTAGTGTGGTTGTTCACTCTGAAGGTAGAGAGAGGAGAATATACTGCTGGATTAGCTATAGGAGGGGAGAGAGAGAGAGAGAGAGGGAGAGAGAGAGAGAGAGATACATGCATTAAGTTTTTGCACCATAACACAACAGCATACTTTCACTCAAAACAAATAAATAAAAACAGTAAATAAACAATCAAGCAATAATTTAGTGAAAATCAAAAAAATTAAAAAATTAATTTTTATACCATCAGTAATGAAGACAGTCTCTTCCTCTCCAGCAGTAGAAGTACAGGTATAATATCCACTATCGGCCATTTGAAAACTCTCAAAAGCTAAACTACGAAACGATGTTGAAGTACTAAACTGACGAGGACTTCCAGAAGCCTCAGATGCTATACTGGCCCCGCCCCCTTGTCCTCCTGACCAATCAAATTCTCCCGTTCCCTGACATTCAATATTAAAATTTGATGAAGTAGGCACATACAGTAGAGGTGACGTCACTAAACTAGATTCATTATTAGTATCAATAAGCATCAGTCGAATGGATCCTATAGGAGAGGGTGCAGTTATGGGTGTGGTCATTAGTTATTAATAGTTATTAACCTGTGATATTGAGAGTTCCCAGTGATGAAGTATAGTTTGATCCGTTAGTAAAAGATGATGAGCACTGATAAGAACCGGAATCAATCACTCGGACATTAGGTATTGTTAATGTACTGATCATCTAAATAATAAATATTAATAACTTTTAATAACCAGTAATAACTAGTAATAACTATTTATAACTATTAATAACTAGTAACAACTATTAATATAACTTACGGTATTCTCTCCATTGCTTTGTGTACTAATGTTAGTGTTTACTGGAAGAGCCCCATTCAGTTTGCTCCAGCTAATGTTAAAGGAAGCTCCGGCCATTACAGTACAAGAAAGACTAATGGAGGACCATTCCTTCACTCCTGACACATTCTGAGGACCTGATACTATAGTAGGAGGAGCTAGAGAGAGAGAGAGAGGGAGGGGTAAAAGGTGTAAATATTACTTAAACTGTTAACAATATTAACAAGAGCTCCACAAGGAGCTATATCTCCATATATATGACTAAAAGTACACAGCACACAAATGACATCATCATACATACACACACACATACATGTACATGTACATGTACTTTGTTCTGATATACATGTACATGTATGACACTTACATTACATAATAGTTTAAATTATATATGAGAACTATAATCTCCATATTTGCACATATACACAGCACATGAATGAGCTCATAAATGTACATATACATACAGTAATTGAACACACATGTACATGTACACATGTATATGTATATGTATAGCCACATGTTATAGTGCTGGTTATGTTTATTGGAGGACACACTGTCTGTTATTTTGTTGCTAAACAATTAATTAGAAAATAGCTTTGAGCTAATTATGAGCAATAGCAATATTTTATGCTTGAAAGAAAATATTTTAATGATTATCGTAATGGCAAAGGTTGAGAGAGAGAGAGAGGAAGAGAGAGAGAAAGAGAGAGAGAGAGAGGGGGGAGAGAGAGAGGGGGGAGAGAGAGAGAGAGGGGGGGAGAGAGAGGGGGGGAGAGAGACCTTTAACATTAAGAAGAGCAGTCTTACTTATAACAATGAGGTCAACAGTTGCTGATTCGGTTTTTTTAAGAGCACCTGTACCAGAAGCCACAGCGAATAGATACGTTCCATTATCAGAGGCAGCTGCCGATGGAATGTAAAGACTTCTTTTCCAGGAATTAAAAAGTCCTGATGTCAATTCAATGCCGTTGAGTCTCCATGCTATATCAGCTGGTTGAATAGGCTGTACAGCTGAAGCATAGAACTCAATAGTAACTGGAGACCCACCAACAACTGTCAGTAATGGATTGACGGCTTGAGCAACCGGGCTAGCTATATAGGGAGAGAAAAAAATATTGAATTAATCTTGTAAAGAATATTAAATTGTATCAATAAATAACACACTTGAAATGAAATTCTAAAATAATAATTATTCATCATTTACCATGTGTGATGTTCAGCATCTCTTCTTCATTATTTGCTGAATCTCTGCAAATGTATATACCAGCATCAGTTGCAACAGGATTGCTAAATAACATGATTACAGAGTCATCGCCAGCACTCTGTTGAGATTTTCCTAAAGAACCTTCGTCCAGAGACCAGCTTAGAGAAGGATTAGGTTGATCTGAATGACAAATGAAGACAAATGTCTGAGATGCAACACCTCCATGGTCATATGAGGCTAGCCCTTCAACTCTCCAACAAGTATTTGATGTTAAATTACACGAGGTAGCATCTTCATGTCTTTGATAAAATGTAATCTTAGCTGCATGAGAGAATGAGAGAGAGGGAGAGAGAGAGGGAGAGAGAGAGAGAGAGAGAGAGAGAGAGAGAGGGAGAGAGGGAGAGAAAGAGAGAGAGAAAGAGAGAGGGGGAGGGAGGGAGAGGGAGGGTAAGAAAGATGACAGACATGCCTTGTGATATGTGACATACGCTTGGCCAAGAATCAGTGCAACAATTTGCACTATGACCAATGATTATTGTAAGGACAATCACTTCACATTGCAAGGATAATGACAAGTCATACATGCATAATATATTAATAATAATAATAATAGTAACACAATCATGAGATCAACTTATTATAACACAACAATAAAATACACCGTAATCATCATCATCATCATTATTATTACTATTATTTAATTTTAAATTCACGTTGCATGTGGATCGAAATATAAACAAGCAAAATAGCAAGATGCTTTCAATTTGCAATGAACTCAAAGAAACATCTGCCTCTCCCTCTCCCTCTCGCCTTAGGGCTAATGGTGGAGGAGGACTGAGAAAGTACGAATGGATACAACTTGTAAATGTCCTCCCTGCCTCTCCTACCTCTCAAATTCTCATTCAAGGAATGTGTTAATACAAAGTGTGAAATCATTTGATGCTATAGCATAGTGTCATTGTTACTATACATAAACTGATGTATTGTAGTTTACAGTGAGTATTATTGGGGGTCAGTAAGTAGGGGGTTATATAATAGGAAAATGAGTCAGAAAGAAAGAGAAACCAAGAAAGACTTTACAAACTATACCATAGGACAGGACATAACATATGAAACAAAAGAAAGATAGAGAGAGAGAGAGAGAGAGAGGGGGGGAACTAAAATATACTTAAGTACAAAACCAAAGAGACACTAAGTTATGGTTGACACCAAGTTTCTATAGACACTAAATTACTGTAAGGAACCTGTGGGCAAGGTTGCTCCAGGCTAGTTTAGCAGTCAGCAGTAGCTGCCTCCTTATAATGTCAGGAAACACAAGAAAATACACATTGTACAACTACCAGTCACTGAACCACCCATCCTCTACCGGACATACAAAGCTATCACAAAGGACAAATTAGGAAATAGTGAAACACTTTGTGCTGGCAGTAACAAGGCACCTTTCTCACACATAACATACCACACGGTCATACTTAAATGAATTATCTCACGTATAAAGCATTCATTATTAGTCACTGTGCTATAGTACACAGTCTCGGGCCGAATTTTGCCAAAATTGAAAAGTAAGAAATTCTCAATTTTTATACTATTTTCAGATGCATATACACGTTTTTATGTTGCGTAGAATTTTTGAGCTGATTCAGATCAAAAACAAATTATCAATGAATTTTTAAAGTTTCTCCAAAATCGAGTCTGCAAAGAGCAACTAATAACAGGAGATGTGGTTGCATATTGAAAGATCGGATGTGTACCGATTGAATGTGTATGGATACGCGAGACTAAAAGCAAACAAGAAACTCAATGGGGAACTTGCAGAGAATGTTATCATAGCTAAAATATCCTGTACAAAGCATAGCCTGAAGGCATGGGACACAATAGAACTGGGAATTCATATATGTACACACACAAATGAGATTTATAGTACTATAGCACACACATCATTATTATGCTAAGACAATGGAGTGCTATTCAGTACAGGTTCAAGAGTTGCCAATAATGATGTGTGATGATGCTAAAGTTTAATGAGCTGCAATGTAAATATATCATGACATTAAACTCTCTGTAATACAATAATGGTAGTGATGAAAAAAGTAAAATAATATTATTAGAAAGGAAAGAAACTAGAGGGAATGTGATATGGTGGTGTTTGTTACAACTGAATTGATGAGTACTACAAGTACAAGTGTAATTGACTGGGGAATGCAATTGGAAAAATAATGATCACAAATAATGCAAAAAGTGACTGACAGGAGAGTCTATTATGCTTATTATTATAACTATAATAATATTTTGTATGAAAACCGGAATAAATAGCTGATACCGTCAAACAATGATGAAGATGATGATGATAATAATAATAATAATAATAATAAAGGACAAAAAATAGAGTGCTAATAATGGTGGCAAGGGATCAATTTGATCTCCCACTTTTCCTTTGACATGCAACAGAAAGCATGAGTGCCCTAGTCCCACCTAGGTTTAGGTAGGTTAGACACCACAGCTATGGAGGAGAAGGAAGCAATCAAAACTGTAAGCAGAGAAGTATGAAACCAAACTAAGTCTAACCAATAACCACCATAAATATTGCATTATAAAACCACATAAAAAATATGTGGATAAGTCGCTTCTAAACAGAAAGTACAACTGGATATCAGTAAACTGTTAGCATTGGTTTATTCACGGCAATTGTGCTTACACATTTTACAGCATTTAGTTATGGCTCAGCGAGCAGGTTAACGAGGCGAGCTATGAGCCTGCTGGCTAAACAACATACCACACTGCCTGCGTACTAAAGGAGGAGATTGAGATACAACTCACCATTCGCTGGTTGCTGCAGGCACAGGAGAAGCAGCACTGAACTCAAACTGATCAACTGCATCGTCAGTCCTCTCCAGGGACTTGAAAGAAATGAACGCGAGAAAGTCTTAGTGTAGTAGCAGGTTCTTGCTTGTTTTTTGGCGGCCCTGTGTATCTCCCAGGAGCAGAGAAGGAGAGAGAGAGAGAAGGCACAAATATTCTACTCAAGACTTGAAAATGTGCATAAATTGCACTTTAGCTCATGAATTAGTACTTGTCAATAAGCCACGCCTTCATAAAATTCATAGGATAAAAATTATTATTTTACCACTTAAATCATTTTTACATTTAAGATTCTCTCACAAATCTCTGTTTTAAAAACCTCCCCCTTTCCATCCATCAAACCCTCTTCCCACCGGCCACTAAGTCTTTCTCAGTTTAGCTGCTACTCCAGCAGCAGTAGTAGAAGGGGCAGGGTTCCTTCTCCTCTCGTTAAGAGGGTTTCGTGGATCATAGATATCGTAATAATTGGCATCTTTCTTGCTGGCATCTTTAGCCAGGACTATCTTCTCTTCGTTGAATGTAATTTGATCTGTAAACCTGCAGGGGAGAATTTATAACTAAATACAGTGTAGCCTCTTTATTATATGGAGATGCATGTCCTTAATATAGGGGGTAAACAAGTGATAGTGATTATTAGGATAAACAGAAAATTTTCCTGCTTTTGGCAAATAGCAATTAACAGGAAATGTAGTAATTCTAAGGTCATAGGAAGCGGTCATCTTGGCACAATCAAACAGCATTCAATAATAATAATAAATTGCTAATAATAAGGTATATAACAGAGAAACAAAACGAAGCCAATGGAGTGGATTGTTTTGCAAATATTTAGTGACTGATTTGGACGTATTGCTAAGCAACAACCACCCACACTTATAGTATGATTAAAATTTTTTTGGCCAAAATTTTGTACAGTAATACTTACTGACACTTACCAATTTCTAGTGCCAGTTTCTTTTTCGGCTTTGGCTTCCCCTTCTCCCTCGAGCAGAGGAACGGGTCCCAACTCTTTCTCTCTTTCTCTCTCCTCCTCGGCCTCTTTAGCTCTTTTCATCTTCTCTTCTCGGGATTGACCTAGTCTTGATTTAAATTTAGCTAAGAGGTCCATTGTCTAAGAGAAGTGTAGGAGGAGGGGGAGAGGGTGAGAGTGACAGATAGAAAAACACATACAGTGATTAACAGTTATGCCGCTAAATGAAACGTGTTAACAAGTGATGAATGTCAAGCTTGAAAATCAATTTATTGAAATGAAAATTCCCTTGTCATAAACCTTAGCTTTTAAAAGAGTAAAACTCTCTTTTAATGATTAGCTGCAAGCCCACAACTGTAAATTAAAAGTCCACAAGTTTATCAATCGTCATTAAGAGCTGGGCTGTGTTAATAACTATTGCAAAGCTGTGAAAGTCGCAACTGCAGAAGTTTCGGTTTTTTAAATAGTAAAATTAAGTTTTTACTCCACAATACTATGCAGTAATTATCTTTCTTTCTCTCTCTTTCTTTGGGTCTGATGCTTACCGATATTTCTCTCTCTCCTCCTTTTTTCAACATTTTCTTGGACATGTAGCGAGCCCTGACTTGTCTTATCTCTTTTACAGCTGCAGGGATATCTAGAGAGAGAGGAGAGATTAAAGTCAAAAACATACTTAAGTATATTGTAATCTTAATACTTTTAGTTTTATGTGTATTTATAATAAATGTTTGCCATGTCCTACATAACCACTAACTTGCTTATCTCTAATATCTATATAATTTGATATGACCTATTCTATTTATTCTCATTTCCACTTCTAATATTCAAAGATTAGCATTTTAAATGGAACAAGATTAAGCATTTAATCACAGTTGATGTCAACAACAAATTATCATTTACTAATTTCATTTAGCAAGGCACACCTAACCATATTACAATGGATGACAAATATTTAAATTAATTTGTAGCTGCCAGGATTCTAGCAATGATCAAAATAATAAAAATAAATTAATCAGTGAAAGAATTTTAATATATTATTAATAAGGAACCTACTACATCACTTCTTTCTAACTAAAGGTAATTAGTCATTTTGGTCTTCAGCTACACTCTATTTTATCCTTCTCTTAAACTTGATATTATTAATCATATTGATCATATTTTTCTGCCATGTCCCATGTTGTTAATATACAACCAGCCATTTTAAGGAGTCAAACCTAATCATTCTTTACAAGCAACTGCAGCGACCTTACGCTCTTAATAACTTCTTAGATTACTCGTTAATAACCATTATTTATAATAATAATAATAAAATTGTTATTTTTGAATATTAACAGTCAAATTTGAGCAGTTACTGAAAGCAATTCATGGTTCATTAATGTAACAAAATCCCTGGCAATTTTAGCATATACATGTAGATTTGCCGATTGCCAAAATAAAATCTGCCAATTTTCTGTAATTGGCTAGCCTAAACACTATAGGCTATTAGTAAACACATTCCTTTAGCATCACTCTCTCCTCCTCCCTCCCCTCTCTCTCTCCTCCACTTGTTTATCGGTACTACTGTTGTGGTTAACGAGGCATGACAATAATCTCGGATTAATGATATTCATAGTTCAGTATAGTAAAGGAGTTACCTTGTAGACTAGTAAATAAAGGGACAGACACTATAGTCACAAAGACGACCCTTTTGCTTCATAGTAAATACAATATGTTCATCATTGTGTACCAAATAACATAATAAATAAATATTTCTCATTTTTTATCATAGCCACACACGTTTTTATATATCCATAATACAGCTGGTAATTTTAGACGGGGGAAATTGTGGTGAACTTATGTTTTGATAGACATTTGTTATAGTAAGGTCAGCCATTTTGACCCATTGTTTACGTGCTCAGTGGCACATGGTCACAAATTCGCCAAATTAAGAACCACAAATCAACAAAAGTATCAGTATCAAATTAACCAAAACTTCCCTCTTCAAAATTTCCAGCTGTACATTATATACATGTTTTTTTAGGATACTGTACATATAAGTGTGACTGAGATAGAAATCAACAGATAAATAGTATATAGAACATGTATAGTATACAGTACTTATGTACAAGTATAATAGTTCCTCTTATTTGAGAGAGAATACATGTACATATATGTAGATGTACATACATATACCTTAAGCCTACTATTATTTGTGTCTACTAATTTTAGTGAAATCAGCAAAAGTCATGTTTAGCGTTACTAATTTTAGCGTTTTTAACCAAATTAACTTTAAATAATAACCATTATAACGAATAATAATTATTTTGGCGTCTATTTAATTTAGCGATTTAAAGCTCTCTCGCTAATATAGCTAAATTTAGTAGACGCTAAAAATAGTAGGCTTAAGGTAATGTACATGTACATGTATAAATAAATTATCCGTGATTGTGCCTTCATAAAATGTCAGCTATTGTTGCTATTGTTCCAGGTGGGTATTCGTAGTACTTGCGCCACTTTTTGTGTAAATTTTTGCTCTGCTAGCTTCAGTTAGGATCAAACAGTATTTGCAAGTCAAAGGGTCTTTCATCTTCTTTTGTATTCCACTGCTGATATACTAATGATATTAACATGTCGGTAGTAGCTGAAACAATATACCATTGAATTGAATTGAGCAAAATTCTTTTTAAAAGCATTTTTGCTACGGGCACTTTTTAATTTGGTGATTTTAACTGGCAAGAACATTAATATTTATTTATTTAAATATAAGTAATTTTGACTTTAATTCGCCATTTGCCAAAATAAATTAATTTTAGCCAAATTAAAGTGCTATACACAGTATATGCAATATACAATAATATACTAATAATATACTAATAATATACAATAATATACAATAATATACAAGGTACATGTAATGTGTAGCAGAGACAGTCAAAGGAAATAGGGTGAATAACAATAATATTAAATCACACTATCATCATTGCTATTGGAGTAATAAGATATGAAGGTATAATATTCACAAAATCTCTTTCATTTTAACTGTCTCAACCACATTTATACATCTGTCACCACACCAGTACTACTCAAAAATGTACCCTCTCTCTTCCTCTCCCTCCCTCTGTCTCTCTCTCCTTCTCTTTCGGTCTTTCCCTCTACTCACTTTCCTCTTTCCTTTTTCTCTCCAGCTCGTCCATCAGTTCTTTCCTTTTGGCATCTCTGATCTCCTTTGACAATAACTTAGCCTGCAATTTCAATTCATTACTAAAGAAAGAGAGAGAGGAGAAAGGAGAAAGGGAGAGAAAGAAGAAGAGAAGGAGAGAGAAGCAGAAAGAGGGAAAGAAGAGAGAGAAAGAGAGAAAGAAAGAAAGGGCAGAAATATTTAAGTAACTAAAGGAGGAAGGGTGTACTAGTTGTGGGTACAATAGTATTTACTATCTAACTTAATTTACTTATTAGGAAACACAACTACAAATAATGTGACCCATAATGTATTAATACAAACAGTCAAACACACACACATACACATGAACCACTATACAGGCATAATACAAGAGCATGTATGTAGTAATGTACATGTATATGTATATGTACATAGAATATAAAGAAATAAACAATTTTTGTGATTTGATTCTTAACATAAGAACTACATAGTGAGTGCTATTATCATTCTCTCTCTTTTGGTAATAAACCATACAATAATAATTAGATTATTAATTAATAATAGAGAGAGTATGCTTAATGATATTCATAGTCATTAATTGTTTTGTATTATATGTGTGAGGTAAATTGGCGGACTGCTATAAGCAGCAGCTGCTACTACAAGTTACAACAAACAAATTGATTTATAATTACTGCTATGGAAGGATTGTAGACTTAAACTATACAGCATAAGGACATCAATATGTATCAGAAAATGTAATAAAAATTGGGGGTGATTTTTTAGTCATTTTTTGGAAAAAACCATGGGCTA
>NW_003546507.1:97459-99135 GCF_000090795.2 Amphimedon queenslandica
AATACGTGGGCGTTATGAGTAGCAGCTGTGCTTGTTTGGAGGGACAGACTCCGACAGAGATAAGTTGATTATGGCCCTCAGCCCTCCCACACAATTGGGGTTTCTGCAACTGCTACCTTAAGCAAGACTTTAAAACTTTAAATGCAATAGCTAATTAGTTTTCAAACCAATTTCATGACAAAATCTGTTTACTACTTTAGCCTAAGCAGAGAGCCATAGCTTAGATTGTGACTTGTTAACTAAAGTGCTACAATTGGTTACAGGCAGTCAATATTACCTTTGCTGCTTTTCTTAGTGGAGTCAATTTTTAGCCCTATATAGAGAAAAGTACAAATAAATTTGCTGTTTAGATTTTCACTTACCCGTACTTTTAGCATTCTTTTCTCCCGTTTTGCCGGTATCTCCTTGTCCTAATTTCCCTAAAGATAGAGTGTAGATTAGGAAATATTATGATAATTTTAAAATGGCTCAGCTGCTGCATGTAGTATCAGTATTCAATTACAATGTTACAGTACCTACACTTTTTGCCATTGCATGTGGCGCAAGATGGTAACTAATATGCTTGGTTCAATAATGTTGTATCAATAATGTTGTTATAATGAGAATAATGATGTGGTCTTTGTTATACACTTACTTATATATTCAGCTTGAGCTTTACAGCCATTCATTTTGTCAAGAGCATCAGCCAGTGTCTCCAAAGATGGTTTACCAACTTTATCAACATTATCAGCTCTTCTCAGCCACTCTTCAAGGCATTCAGTAAAACAACTATCAACGTCACTTCTTTTATTTGAATCAATTATAGCTAGTGTATTTGGATAGAGGCCAAGTTTCCTTCCTAAATCCTTCCATTTAGTTTTGTCAAAACGTGCCTCCTTTAAAGAGTCTATCACATCAACCAACTCATCAATGGTCAGTACTAAAACATGAAGAAATAATAAGTTTAGTACAAAGTTATACAACATGCAAAGCAAGTGGCAGATCTACATAATTTAATTTGTTGCTGTCATGAGTACAGCAGTATTAATAATACAAAAAGCATCACATGAGTAGAATTATACAACCATCAACTATCTACATATAGTCAAGCACTTACTTTTTGACATGTTAGTCAGTTATAAGAAGAACAATCAAAGGTTGGAATGAAGCTCTGTTACTGAACACTGTCAACAACTTCTCAAGTGGGCAGATACTCACTACTGGTATAATTATCCCTTGCTATCTGATTGCTATCAAAACTTCCTGTATAACTTACCAAAGAGTTCAGTAGTATATGATTTACTCATTCACCTTTCCATTTCTTGTGTACTGGAACAAACCTTATACTGCCCTTCCCCTATCCTGTTGTTACTTGAAATGATAGCAATTATTTACTAGCTCCTGGCACCTCTGCCAAAAGAATATGCCAATCATTTCAACTCATAATAATTACTCAAAATTGTACTATGCTATTATCATTATTAAAGTGTAATATTGTAAAGGGCTTTTAGTTTCTTAGGTATTCTTTCAGCAGCTGCACTGTCTCCTGTTCCCTCCACAGCATCTATCAAAGTCTGCCATGTTCTACTAGTTACATTATCTTCTCCCTTCAGCCATGCTTCTATAGTCCTCCTCAAGTGTCTGTATGCGTCATCACCTCCTTCTCCAATGACATTAAGTCTTGGCAGATATCATTG
>NW_003546507.1:99494-108123 GCF_000090795.2 Amphimedon queenslandica
GTATGATGGTAAGTATATCATAAGTGCAACAGCTACAACAGCAAAGCAAAGAGGAAGAATAACCCATCCACTGCACATGAAGGAGCATAAAGGACTGATATAATATAGTTAGACAATGAGTTTGATCATATATAGTCTTACTTTCGTTGCTTATTAGCTTTACTCAGTGAAGATCCACCTAAGAACAAAAGTTATTATAATAGCTGTAGTAAATGGAGTCTTTTGAGTGACTCCTAACCATATTATGGTACCAAGAGTACCTGATGTTACATGTATCATGTACTTTTGATGGTACTCATGATTTGATAGGTTAGCAACTACATTTAACACACTTAGCATAATTTTACACACAAATTTTTCAAAGCATAACTTTTTGTGAGTCAGTGTGCTGTGATTTGTCTATTGATATTGTATGTCTCATTCATTAAATACAGTGATCATGATTGTTAATGTGAACCTTTCTAAATTGAAATTCACTTTTATCAAAATTTTGTTTTACTGAAACTAATTAAACTAAAATCTAAATTTACTCATTAGAACTAAAGTCTATGTTCACTCATTAGTCAGTTACAAAGCCAGTTACTTATTGAAGTTGCCAGTTATTTAGCGCAGCATACACATATAGAGCAGCAGCACGGGCTGCAAATGGCTTCCATCCTTTAGTGGATGGATTTTTTGTCACCATCACCCCAGTCACCAATACCCTTGATGACAATAGCACTAACACCATGTTCAGGGGCATAATCAATAGCAGCCATTATTCCAGCTCCTTCCATTTCTCCTGCAATAGCATCAGGTTTTTGGTCAAGCAATTTCTTTTTAATGTCAGGATTATCGATCAGACTGCATGTAGATATAAGGACACCAGTGGAGACTGTAATATTGTGTGGCATTTTAAAACCATGAGGAGGTCGGAACTTGTGTGTAATAGCTGGCTTTACTTGGTGTTGAGGGCCTCTCTGATACTCATTTTCACCCAACCCTTCACGTTTATTTGTGAAATCACAGATCGTGCCTGAAATGATAACATCACCTAAATTCTGCTTTTTTGGATCCATGCCAAAGCAGACACCAACAGCAACAACATATTTGATGCTCGGAACCTTTTCTAACATTTTTGAGGTGATGGCATTAGCATGAATCGGACCCTGCCTGCTCTTGTCTAGTGCGGTCATCACAACAACAACTTTGCTTTTTCCATAATTCCCTATGTATACCCTCAGACCATCAATGTATGTTTCAATGAACTTTTTAGATGATTGCTTCAGATAATAAACAACTGGTTCTTCTTCTTTTTCAATGGCTGGCATAAGTAGAATTTCAATATCTTTAACAAGATCTTCATGAAAATCTGGGGTTTCAGGGACACATCCCACGATTTCATCATGATACAGCCATTCTGGTGGGTCTGAATATATGCTATTGTATTTTATGTATCAGTGTTAGTCCTTTAGTTTTTAGTTAGCATTTTTATGATTTATCACAGCATCACTAAATTGTGTGTACATAAGAGCTAAATAGTGAAGAGTTACAAAACTTTACTTGCACATTCTGATAATACTTATAAGAAATACAATACAGTGCAAAATTAATGATGATTGTGAATTTTTCAGATTTCACAATTAAGAAACAAAAAAATTAAACCCGTAAAAATAAATTTTAATGGCACAAGGTGGCAAGGAGTGTAATTTCTTAAAAACTAAATCTTCAAAAATATATTAATGGGCAAATTTGCAAAATTCAGTTCAAAAAATTTAAGGTATGCATTTATGAAAATTATAATAATTATATAGATCTAGGTAATACACATGTCAAAATTTTGAAATTTTGTTTCTGAAGATAAGGGATTATAATTTAAATTTATGAAATACCTTTTCCTGCTTGAACAGTACTTATTGTGGCTTCATCATCAGGAGTAGTAGAATCTGGTGCTGTATTGCCTTGTGTGGTATCATCTAAAACTGTGGAAGAATTTGGGGAAGAGTAAAAACAATTAAGACAATGTAGTTTTAATTTCATCAGGTATGATGCAGTTGGTGCACACTGAATCTCATTACACATGAAATACGTACAAGTAAACAACAGCTGCTGGTTCAGAATATTGTCAGTGATATGTGATAATAATTAATTACATTATAAAAGGTAAAATGATATTTGAGTGACTAAGAGTATTATAAATAATGAAAAAAGGAAAGAGAGAATGTAAAGATTAAATTACCTTCAGTTAAGCTCTTTTGGTCAAACCAGCTCCAAAATTTTTTGACAATATGATACCAGCCATTTTTAGAGGAGGGGCAGGCAAAGGCAAACTCAAAACCATCAGGTTTTATATTAATAGCTTCACAGCTGCTGGTAATAGCTTCTTTTACTGCTTCACAAATCTTCAAACAGTTTTTCGAAGCATCACTGTCAAAATAAATCTCAATGTGTTTGTGTTTCTTAATGATATGAATGGTACCGGGTTGATCATCTTGGCGCCACGACATAGCATCTCGATATCTGAGTAGATTCAGTTTATCCTTTAGAGGAAAATCAAATATTGGTTGCTTCTTGCGCTTCATTAAATTGACAATTACCAAAGGAAAAATTCCACGGGGAACAGGCAAAATCTGGGAATTGTGTTTACTTTCAGGACTACGCCAGATTATTTGCAATGGGTCAATATCTGATTCTGGAGGTGATCTGGTTTTAGGGCAAGGAGGCAATGCAGAAGGAATGAAATATTTTTTTTCTTTACTTTCATTCTGTTCATCTGTCTCAACAATGATGTGAAGGTGAAGCAAAAGGTTGATAAAATCAGACTTAGGAAAATCCTCATCATCTTTTAACTTTTCCAGGAGTTCTAGAGTGAATAAGCCTTTCAACTTTAGATCACTCTTTTCAGGATTTGAGAGTTCTTTCTTTAAAAAGTGTGGAAGATGTTCTCGTGGTATTTGATAAGTAGCATGAACCAATAAACGCGAGAGAATATCAAGAATAGGATGAGGATCAACGAATACATAATCTGAAACTTGTGGGGAAACCTGAGGATAATAAAGAATAATGGTATAATTGTGAAGAAATTGTAGAGCTTCCTTTGTTTGATCATCGGTCATTTGAAGACTTTCACCAGCACGTAAGACGTCCTTTATCTGAAGGAAACTGCGGCCTTCTTTCTCTGCTTTCTCTAGCAAAGTCAGCTCAAAAGCAAACCATCGAACAGGTATACAGATTTTATTTCCAGAAACTTCATAATCTATTATTCTGCAAAGCTTTTTGGCTTCCTCTTCTCTTTCAGGGCCAGATTCAAGCATTGTATTGACTTCGTATATTATTTTAGGACTATTTTCTACGGCAGGAATGATGCGATAGCCTTTTTCTTCAGACTCAGATGATAATGATAATAACTCTTCATTATAATCATTGATATTTGCTTCATCTGCTTTATCCTTGTGTGTGCCCAGAACAAAATAATCTGGGCATCGAAGAGTTTTAGATCCAGTGCTGGTGTTCTCTTCTGATCCAATTGTTTGTTGTGCTTGGTAAGGCTGTAAAATAGCTCCAGAAGACAGAGCATCCTTTAAAAACTGAATATTTGTGTACGAAAAAGGCTTTGAATCACCTGCACTATTTTCATCAATTTGATTCAATAATCCTCCATTGATTCGATATTTCTGCTCGAGCTTCTTATCGATACCTTTAGAAATGTCAAGTGTGATGATGTTAAAAGAGGATGCTCTAGTGAACAAAGGCAATAGCTCTTGAAATGCTGTCTGGCCACCAGAATCAATAAAGTATACCCAATTACTATTGAATATACCTTCTGCATTTGGAATCTCCTTGACAATGTCACTAATTATTTTATTTGCTTTAATATCATCTGCTGGATATCCTGTTTTTGTTGCCTCTCCTGATTCATCTGCTAGCTTTGCTGGTTCTGTTGTTTTAGTCTCTGAAGAATTCTCCATTGGTTCTGTGCTATTGTCTTCTGGTGGTGATTTCTTTTGTTTTGCTGCGGCTTCCTTTAGATCATGAGCTAGACTAGAAAGAAGAGCGTTAGCATCAATTTCTTCCATACGATCATCATTCACTGACATTCTTGTAGCTTTGACAGCACGACAAGCTATTCCTGTGCTGTCAGTGACAGGTTTTTTAGGTGGGCCTTTATTTAGTAAGAGACGTTGAGAACACGTTTTACCGGAGCCAGGGAGGCCATGCATTAGAACACGTTTGACAGTTAGCTCAACAGTGCTTTCTTTTAACCATCTATTTACAGCATCTACATAAATACAAAAATTAGCTTTTAGGTACATAATACAAAAAATATTATCTTGATTTTTCAATGCTGTATAGCCCGCAATTGTAAATGCTATTTTTGGCCTCGCCAACGATTAGCGTGGGTGAAGAGTGAGGACTCAGCCTTAAGGTGGGTTCTCAATATGACGCATTGCTTTTCATGTGCTAGCGTCATGACCGGAAGTGCTGTATAAACCAATGGGAGTATGTGTCAATGTGTCAGAATAGAAATATTTTCTAATCTGATGCATTGACGCACGATCCCATTGGTTTACACAGCACTTCCGGTTGTGATGCTAGCGCATGTGTCATATTGAGAACCCGCCTTAACTGTAACAACTGCCATGCTGTCAGTTCGCAGCCACACCCAAGAGTAGGATTTCGATACCTTGAACGAGATCTTCACTGAATTCCTCTTTTCTGCACTTCTTCTTGTCTTGTGGTGGGTCTGAAAAAAACCACTTGACTTTTTTTCCTTTTCAGATGCAATGTACTATAATGTTATATTATGTATAGGTGTGTGTGTGGATTAATAGTTCTAAAAGGAGCTGATCTGAGTAGTGACAAGTTGTGAAGCTTCCAGTTGTTTTGCAACTTAATATTAACAACCAACTAAAAGCCAGCTTAGTGAGCTTACAAGGTACATAGCATGCATCATCTGAATTATTGTATAAGTACAAGTATATGCAAGTGTGTGGTAAACTAAAGTCTATTCACTTTCACCTGACCCCTGGCTTTTTTCAATTAATAAATAACTACGTCACATCCGCATTCTTTACGTATTTGTGGTTTTGGAATTGTTTTTGTTGAGTGGAAGTGATGCAGATAAGTAGCAGCTGAATTTAATCTGGCTGTTCTAGCTGCATAATTGCGGTCAAAGGTATGTCATTGAGTTTATACAGGGACATCCAAAAAAGGCTAAAGGCAGATTTACAATATTACGCTAGTCCTGACGTTACGTTGACACTGGAATAGAATCTGGTTCTATTCCAGCGGGAAGCATGCGTCAAAAGGTCAAATCACCCACGTTTTTGATTAAAAATTGACGGTACGCTGGCCTAATGTCATATTGTAAATCCGCCTTAAGGCCTTATCATTTTGACCCGATCTTTTTATCTAAAGGACGGGAAGGACCTAGCGATTCTAATGGTACAAACAAAATTTCTAAATTCCATGTTTATCAAAAGTTATAACAAAAAATCAATAGGTCAAGTGAAACTGAATAGACTTTACTATATTGTGTTAGTAATTGGTTACCTTGTGGTTGGGTAGGTCCATCAATAACATCATCACCAGCTCTTGCTTGAGCTCCTCCATCTAAAGAGGATAACATAAAGAGGATCACTTTAGCAGATCTCTATCAATACAAAGCACTTTATGTGTGTAGTGTATAGTGTTATAATTAATATGTGGGTGTTATGAGTAACAGCTGTGCTTGTTTGGAGGGACAGAGATAACTTGATTATGGCCCTCAACCCTGCCACATAATTGTGGATTCTGTAACTGCTACCTTAAGGAAGACTTTTGATGCAGTAGCTAATTAGGTTTTAAATAAATTTCATGAAAAAATCTGTTTACTACTTTAGCCTAAGCAGAGACCCATAGCTTAGATTGTTAACTAAAGTGCTACAATTGGTTACAGGCAGTCAATATTACCTTTGCTGCTTTTCTTAGTGGAGTCAATTTTTGGCCCTATATAGAGAAAAGGATAATTAAATTTGCTGTTTAGATTTTCACTTACCCGTACTTTTAGCATTCTTTTCTCCCATTTTGCTGGCATCTTCTTCTTGTGCTAATTTCCCTAAAGATAGAGTGTAGATTTAGAAATATTTGATAATTTTAAAATGACCCTCTGCTGCTGCATGTAGTATCAGTATTCAAAGTAACAATTCATGACTTCAGATCATGAATCTGAAATTGCCAATCACCAAAATTTAGCAATTTGCCAAATTTTAGTCCCTCCAAAATTTCCTGCTATACGATAGCTGTATCCTGGACCATTCCTGGTTCCTGGTATCAGTTGTTGTGGGTGTGTAAGAGTAGGCCTGAGAGTGCATGGGAACAGTTTATACAACAGTATCTAGTATAGTATATTTCTCCCTCTAATGAAGACATTTGTAGCTAAACTCTAAAAAGCTTGTCAGAATATAAAAGAACTTTCAATTACCTATGGAATGATATGAGGTACTGCTAGAATAGCAAAAGCATGAAAGCTGTAGAGGCAAAAAAGTGTCAAAAAAGATGCCGACTTTGTGTACCCATAACTGGTCGCAAAATAACTCTATTGAAACAAAAGCCTTGCTATAGGTAGCCATAAACTTTCTATGTGGAACAGAAGATATATCATAAGTAAGTGCTATCCAATAGTCGCACAATATTCCTTTGAGATCCTTTCTGCACAACAACTACTGTGGAGGAGATGGGGAATGCAGATAAACATGGACGTTGCCAACCAGGTAACCAGGGGTGACGAAAACCGCATCGCCGGGCGGGAACGGTAGTTTCCAATCCCTTTCATTTACTCTAATATCTATGGGTGGGCTATTTGTAGCTACTGAGGGAGTGACTATGATAACAGTAGTATAAATACTTTTTATAATTCAAGACAAACACATCCCAACCACATATTCTCATTCTGATAATCATACATGTACATAGAGACCTTTTGCTTGCTGCTGGAAAGCTCAGAACTTTTCTAACGTGTAAGTCACCATTTTGGTATTTTGTTTGCCATGGCCACACCCACTTTACGTAAAGGACGTGGGCAGGTTGGTTGCTATTTTTGTGTTATTGCTTCAATACAGACATAATTTATAAATAAAATATGTATCATATACAATGTAAATCCCTTACCTCGTAAATCTCTTTCAATCCCATCAGCTACAGCATTCTCTCTCATCTCCCTCAATGCTTTTATTAATGTATCATAAGATAGACCACCTATCTTCATTACACCTCTTTTTTCCAACCATGCTGCCAAACACTTTGTTAGACATCTATCAAAATCTCCATAGCACTTATTTCCAATATCATTAAGTATAAGAGAGTTCAGACCCAGATAAAGACCAAGATCATAATAACTGACACCAGAATATCCATGATTCTTCAGTAAATCAAGTATTTCTACAAGATCCTGGATTCCTATAGTGGACAAAAGATATTCTGAAGCATCATGCATGTACATGTACATACAGTCTAGATTAAACTACTGTATTTCTCCTTGAATAAGAGCCTAAGTATTTATTTCATAAGAATTAAAAATTTAGTTTCATGTAGATAAAAAAATTATTTCCAACTTCAAATGTATACATATAAACAAGAGTTAAGCACAATTAATGCAAGTAGTATCTAACCATCCTAGCAATCAGGGACACTTCAAATATGCACTATGAAAACATTGGTGATGGGTGTTCACATGTACATGTATTTAGAAAAGGTGCTTATATAGTACATGTACATGTCTGCTATTTATTAATTTATTTACCTAATTCACCGGGTTGCACTGTGTCTCTCTCTTTAGCAAGACTGTCAAATACTCCAACTAAATTTTAATGTAAACACAATATAATATTGATATAAAACAATCATATTTACATATATAAAATATTAACCTTTCATCAACTATAATAAACCACACAGACTTTTTACTGACTGCTGTATATTGTAGGGAACCTTTTTTTGAGGGCTCTAGATTTTGCGGATTTTTATTTTGTGGATTTAATTTTTGTGAATTTATGCCGTCTGCCATCTTGTACCATATTAATTTGATTTTTGCGGAAGTACATGTATAATTTTCGTGAGTCTTCAAAAAATTGCCAAATCCGTGAAATTTACAGCCCTCAAAAAAAGGCACCCTATGGTATATTTTCTAGCCTGTGTCACAGATTTGTAAAGAAATAAAAAATTAGAAAATGATTGAAGAAAGTAGTGATGAAGTGCAGTTAAGTTTTGAGCACTAAAAATCTCATTTCAGGAACCATTCAAGCTCTCTTCACAAACTAATAAACTATAGCACTTTATCTCTACTATCTTAGTCTTCTTTTTCCAATTCTTCATTCTCTTTGGCTGGGAGTCTTACACTGTAACCTATCCAGTGTTCATTGCAAATGGACATGAACTTATTTAATTTCACAAATTTAAATTTGGGAAATTAAAATTTTAGGGTGATACCATTATACCGTAGGGTGTATTATTTTTTGGGTCTATATTTTGTGGTTTGCTTTTAAGTAATTCATGATTTAATTGGGTGAAAGTGCCAGTAAATTGTTGTGAACTGGACTGTTAAAAAGTGCAATGCCATTTTGTGTTAAGCTTCCTGCCTCCAGCTAGCAAGCTCTCTCTTTGCTAAACTTTG
>NW_003546507.1:108133-109543 GCF_000090795.2 Amphimedon queenslandica
TAATGTATCCTGTGTCTCATTGAAGATATGATAACATTACTAGTGACAGTAGTGGGAGGAGTCAAACAGTTTGGGAACGACAAACAACTATTAAAAACAATTATTATTAAATACTATTATCACTATTATTAGTACAATGTGATACTATTAACAGATACACTCCTTATAACAGACACCTCCTCCTCTACTCCAGCAGACACTATTGACCAGTGACTGTATGTAATATACAGTATATGAACACTAGTCCATTAGTATCAGCTAATGATTGATCAGTTAATGTGTGTCTCATTATAATGTGGAGGAGGTGACATTATGTTAAACATTAATTGATTTAGTTAGGACTGGTAGTGTCTTTTTAAAGACATCCTTAGCACTTTTACCTACAGTACAGTGCTGAAAGATTGGTACACTTCATAAAGAGAACTGACCTCCTTCAGCCATTATTGTTATTCACTTAAGAATGCTAGTATCAGCAAATGGGCAGGTTTTAGGTTTAGACTATCTATTACCACTTCCTTTTTCCTTTTTAGGATTTACTATGAATGTAATAACTAATAAACATTTGTATAATGCTGTTATTAGTATAAAGTAATGTTGCAAGGAGCTTAATTGTGCTGGATATGAAGTCGCTCTAAAATCGGGCCAAAGTCTCTGTATTGTTGTAGTACATGGTCTCGGGCCAAATTTTGCCAAAATTGAAAAGTTAAGAATTCTTTATTTTTATTAAATTTCCTGATACATATACATGTACTTATGTTGCGTAGAAAGTTTGAGCTAGTTCCAATCAAATTTGGATTTTTTACAAATTTTTAAATTTGCTCCAAAATTGGGCCAAAGTCCCTGTACTGTAGTACATGGTCTCGGGCCAAATTTCACCAAAATTAAAAATTAGAGAATTCTCCATTTTTATTACATTTCCTGATACATATACATGTTCTTATGTTGCGTAGAAAGTTTGAGCTAATTCTAATCAAATTTAGATTTTTTACAAATTTTCAAAGTTGTTCCAAAATTGGGTCAAAGTCCCTGTACTGTAGTACATGGCTCAGGCCAAATTTTGCCAAAAACGAAAAATTTAAAATTCACAAATTTTTATTACATTTCCTGATTTATATACATGTTCTTATGCTGCATGGAAAGTTTGAGCTGATTCCCATCAAATTTAGATTTTTTTGCAAATTTTTAAAGTCAGACAAATTACCATGAATCATGCTCAGTCATGTATTATTGATATGAGCTTACTAAAGCTCATCCTTTTGGAAATGAAACTGGAACTGACATTGAGTTTATATCAACAAACGCACAGTAATGCATTACTAAGAATTCCTTTTGATACCAAAAGAACAACAAACTGTTATCATTATCAATAACATCGTCTTTATATAGTATGAGTCTTTATTTATTTCTGTT
>NW_003546507.1:110245-112340 GCF_000090795.2 Amphimedon queenslandica
TTAGTAAAGTAAGTATCTTATTAAGATCACGGATTTCTATAGAAAATGGAAAGAATAATTCATTAATGGATCATAGCAGACTCAATATACAATAACTAACTTAGTGGCTGGTGTCGTTTTGATTCTTTTACAAAAGGAGTTGCCATAATTGAGCTTGGAAATTTTTGGTATCGCCCACCTCTACTTTGAATTCAAATCTCTGTTACAGTCAAACGAATCACGTGACTCAGTCAGAGCTCAAGCTCAGAGCATGAATCTCATTATATAGTCCGTAGATTATGATTTTTTAGTAAAACAAAAAACACATTCTTAAAAGAAACAGACAAAAAAGAAATAAAAAAACACAAGAGAAAAAGAAATAAAGAAGAGAAAGAGATAAAGAGACCAATCACTAGATTCATTCATTCAATCCAGTCTCCAGATATCATCCTCATTCATAGGTCCTGTATCAGTAGTAGTCTCACTGCTCCCTGTACATTAGTAAGAGCTTCAGTAGCATAGTCCTTAGTTACATTATGTATTATTAAATCATTAACTGCTACCAGTTCATCTCCAGTCTTTATCTTTGAGTCTTTCTGTAACACTGACTCAGGTAGGATCCTCTTTACGTAAATGGGTACATCCCCAGTGGGAGAGCCACACCTACCAACGATACTGAGACCCAACCCCTGACCAATTCTCCTTTGATAAAAACTAATCCTGTAACTTCAACTCATTACTAGAGAGAGAGAGAGAGAGGGAAAGAAAGGGCAGAGATATTTAAGTAACTAAAGGAGGAAGGGTGTATAGTTGTGGGTACAATAGGATTTACTATCTAACTTAATTTACTTATTAGGAATTACAACTACAAATAATGTGACTCATAATGTATTAATACAAACAGTCAAACACACACACACACATGTACCACTACAGGCATAATACAAGAGCATGTATGTAGTAATGTACATGTACATGTATATGTACATAAAATATAAAGAAATAAACAATTTTTGTGATTTGATTCTTAAAATAAGAACTACATAGTGAGTACTATTATCCTCTCTCTCTCTCTCTCTCTCTTGGTAATAAACCATACAATAATAATTAGATTATTAATTCATAATAAAGAGAGTATGCTTGTAATAATATTCATAGTCATTAATTGTTTTTGTATTATATGTGTGAGGTAAATTGGCGGACTGCTATAACCAGCAGCTGCTACTACAAGTTACAACAAATAAATTGATTTATAATTACTGCTATGGAAAGATTGTAGACTTCAACAACACAGCATAAGGACATCAATATGTATCAGAAAATGTAATAAAAATTAGGGGTGATTTTGGTACCATTTTTTGGAAAAAACCCTGGGCTATATATAGCCTTAGGTATTTTTCAAAAACTGGCCCGTTTTTTTAAATGGTCATAACTCGAAAATTTCTTATCGGAATCGACTAAAACTTTCTACACAGCATAAGGGCGTCAATATGTATCAGAAAATGTAATAAAAATTAGGGGTGATTCCAGAGCCATTTTTCGGAAAAAACCATGGGCTATATAGCCTTGGGTATTTTTCAAAAATTGGCCTGTTTTTTAAAATGGTCATAACTCGAAAATTTCTTATCGGAATCACCTCAAACTTGCTACACAGCATAAGGACATCAATATGTATCAGAAAATGTAATAAAAATTGGGGGCAATTTTGGAGTCATTTTTTGGAAAAAACCATGGGCTATTATAGCCTTGGGTATTTTTCAAAAATTGGCTCATTTTAAAAAATGGTCATAACTTGAAAATTTCTTATCGGAATCACCTCAAACTTTCTACACAGCATAAGGACATCAATATGTATCAAAAAATGTAATAAAAATTTGGGGTAATTTCGGAGCCATTTTTCGGAAAAAACCATGGGCTATAGCCTTGGGTATTTTTCAAAAATTGGCCCGTTTTTTTAAATGGTCATAACTCGAAAATTTCTTATCAGAATCACCTCAAACTTTCTACACAGCATAAGGACGTCAATATGTATCAGAAAATGTAATAAAAATTGGGAGTCATTCCAGAGCCATTTTTTAGAAAAACCATGGGCTATAGCCTTGTGTATTTTTCAAAA
>NW_003546507.1:112350-138062 GCF_000090795.2 Amphimedon queenslandica
AACTTTTGTCCTTTTTAGATGCAAGACATGATGCAAGTATTAGTGTGTGTGATTTGCTTGAATTAGGAGCTGAGTATAGTACTTGTTTGCAACCAATTATATACCAAACCAGCTTACAAGCTACATAGCATGCATGATTTGAACTATTATGTGAGTACAAGTTTGCAAGTAAGTATGTATTAAACTACTGTATTGTGTTAGTAATTGGTTACCTTTTTGTGGGGTAGGTCCATCAGTATCCTCATTACCTCCACTTGCTTGAGCTCCTTCATCTAAAGAAGATAACATAAATAGATTATGTTGTCTGTTAATATGTGGGCGTTATGAGTAGCAGCTGTGCTTGTTTGGGGGGACAGAGATAAGTTTTCACTCAACCACTACATGTCAGTGGTTCCATATTCAATTTTTTACTATTATCAGCCTAAGCAAAGCAAGAGCCTTAGCTCAAATAACTCATGATAAGTTACATTTATGAGGTTATATTGGTTGTCAGATTTTGCCACGGTAATCTTACCTTTGTTTCCAGCACCAGTTTTTGTAGTAGGAGAGTCAGTTTTTGGCTCTAGATTAAAGTACAGTTAACTTTACTGGTTAGCTTTTACTTACTCATACTTTTAGCTGGTTTCTTTCCTTCTGATGAATTTCCTCCAAACATAGCACCTAAAATAGACATGTACATGTATAACTATCAATATCTACTTGGTATAGGTATACTGCTTTAATATAGAGTATTGCCAATAATCCAGTAAATGGTAAATAAAATTGTTGCTAGTCAAGAATTTTCATTCATTCATTTATTTTTTAAATTACAATGGTGCAAGGCTATCATAAGTTCATATAATTCATGTTCATTATTCTCATTGTTGTCATGGTGAGGATAATGATGCATAATTAAAGTATTGAGATATACACTCACTTATACGTTCAGCTATTGCACCCTTTTCAATTGCTTCAAGTGCCGCACATAATGAATCAAAAGTTGGTTTTCCATGAATTTTATCAACTTTATCAGCTCTCTCCAGCCATTTTGTGAGGCATTTGATGAAACGCTTATCAACACTTCCTTGATCTTTGATATTATCCAGCGTGTATTGATGTAGCCCAAGTTCCCTTCCTAAATCCTCCCAATCTCCGTTATTAAACTCTGCTTCTCTTAACTTTTGCATCACATCTCTTAAATCAGAAACCCTCAGTTCTAAAAGTGAAGTATGTATTGCAAGTTGTTCATATTTCTAATAATTTATGCCATCAGTGGTGCTCTTCATGCAATGACTACCTCTATATGTTATGTGTGTTATGTTTAAACACGTATGACCTCCCTGTATTTACAGATTTGACATTAAATGGAATTGGCTCGTCATTAATTTTACTGACATGAACTTGTTGCTGCCCCTGATGACAACAGCAATACAAAATGATACAGCTAAAGAGCTGCATGAATAATGCACAGTACAGCTACATAGTCAAGCACTCACCTTTTTCCATGTTAGTCAGTTGTAAAAAGAACAGGCAAAGGTTTAGAATGAAGCTCTGTTACTGAAAACTGTCAACAACTTCTCTAGTGGGCAGATACACACTACTGGTATAATATTCCTGCTATCTGATTGTTATCAAAACTTCAACTTCCTGTGTTTAACTTACCAAAGAGTTTAGTAGTATATGATTCACTGATTCACCTTTCCATTTCTTGTGTACTAGAACAAACCTTATACTGCCCTTCTCCTATCCTGTTGTTACTTGAAATGATAGCAATTATTTACTAGCTCCTGGCACCTCTGCCAAAACAATATGCCAATCATTTCAACTCATAATAATTATTTAAAATTGTACTAAGCTGGTATCATTATTAAAGGGTAATATTGTAAAGAGTTTTCAGTTTCTTAGGTATCCTTTCTGCTGCTGCACGGTCTCCTGTTCCCTCCACAGCATCAATCAAAGTCTGCCATGTTCTACTAGTTACATTATCTTCTCCCTCTAGCCATGCTTCTATAGTCACCCTCAAGTGTTTGTATGCATCACCACCTCCTTCTCCAATGACATTGAGTCTTGGCATCAATAGACCGAGCTTCAGGCCCAAGTCCACCCATTTTGTTGCACCAAACAAAGCTTTATTTAAAACTGTTGTTACCGTTTCAACATCCTCTATACCTAATATGGTAATGCATAAATATACATACATACAGTATATGTTCTATTGTACCTAGTTCATCAGTAGTACCTAAATTTCGCTTTGAAATTTCCTCGGGGCATGATACAGGAGAAGCAGCAGTTGTGCCTATAAAAATATAGTTCAATACACTCAAGCGAAGAATAGCTACATGTACAACTACAATTACATGTTCAGTATATGTTTTTGGTTATTAAAATATCAAAATATTATGCTGGAGGAAATTCAGTACAATAAAAAGTATTTGCTGAACGAAAAGAAGTAGTACAATATTCAATAGTACAATGTCCTTTTCCCATTATCAGTACTAATAGCTTGCATGCTGGTACTAGTAGTAGATCTACTGCTTCCATTAGATGACACTGTAGCAGAAGGTACTGTAACAATACAACATTATGTAAAAATTAAATGTGTACAGCAGAATCCTCTACAGCCAGTAGAGGCCAATAAAGTAATGCACAATTATATAATCAAGTCAAAGGGAGGGACAGACTTATCAGTGGTGGATAGGGTTTGCCTCTAGAATGGTACTGATAACCTTCAGTAGTATCATATTACAGTATCAGGTAACTACCCATCACTTCACCCACTCCTACTCATACCCACACCTGCTGTAGTAGATATAGTCTAATTGTGGTTGGTACTGGTTTGGTCATGCAAGTAATTCAATTTTAGTAATTTCTAGTCAATTCTATTAAGTTATAGGTTTCTGACAAAGTATTAATTTTATAAGGTCTGATCAATAACTTGAACTTACCCAATTCATTGGCTATATCAGTGATTGGTTTCTCTCCAACTTCTTTTAATACTTTACAGACATCGTTTAGAAAAGTCTCAGGATGTTTATCATTGTTTAGAGTCCTTTGTAACTCGCTTACTAACTTTGAGGCTTTTTTTGAAGGAATATCATGACTATTAATCATCTCATCTTTTAGGTCAAGGGAAATTAATCCTGGAGCATAAAGCTTGCCTACTACTCCAGTCAAGCAAGAGGATATGGCATTTTCCAGTCTATTGGAAACACTTCTAAACCGACTGGAAACAGCTGCTTAGTTTTAAAAAAAGGTTCATATCCCAATAAATGCTGTACTTACTAGTACCAGAGGAGACAGGGACAGTGGGCTGGGCCTTGATTGGGTCACTTCTTGATGCTTTTGGAGTTTCTAATGAAATGATAGATTTTATAATTGTAGTCTGATTGATTTCTTAATTGGCGCAGGTAGATCTAATTGTATTACAAGTATTACCTTCAATTTTACTTCTCATGGTTGCTCCATGTTTTTTTAGTACTTCACTTCCTACATCTTCATCTTCAAATATGTCACAAATCTGGAGAAGACATTTAGCAGGATCATCATGATTCCTAATCTTCTCCCGGAGGCGGTGAGCCACTTCACTGCCTCTTTTTTGATCTGATAAGTTTGATTTGGATTTTATAGAATCAAGTTGTTGCTCTGTTATTAGGTCATCTGCTAAAAGGAAGTCAGTAACATTTGTGAAAGTTGGCTCTTTTCCAAGTGCAGCTGTAAGTTGGGGGAGGATCATTTTCCGAAACACATCATAAGGTGTTTTACCTAAAAGATCATAAAGTCACTTAACAATAAGTATATATGTACCAGTACCTCCTTCAGCCATGATGATAATAAGAGAGTGATGGATGGATGATGGGAAGAATTGACTGCCCTTTTAAATTAAATCATATTCATACCTACCCACTATCTACTTCCTGCCCACGATAGTACTTAAATAAATTCATGTACACTGTCTCTTGGTGGGGATATTAAAAACTAGCATAAAGCATGAAATATATAGTTTATGTTTTTCACCCATCGAATAATGCTACATAGACCAGGACAATTATCAACAAAAAATGATCATAGAAAAAAATTCTTTTTTTAATTTCACCAAAAATAGAAGAGACTATTTTGATATAATTTTGATGCATATAAATGTCCTTATGTTACCCATAAACTTTGAGTGGATTTTGATTAAAATTAGATTTTTTATGAATTTTTTATAAATACTTTGTATAATCAAACCACATGCTTTCACATTGATAAAAATCATAACAATAACTATAATTAAAACATTACATCTATTAATGCCAAAAATTGTTTGTGTGTATAGTAATGTGTGCCATATAAATCCTTGAGGAGTGAAACTATCTCATTCTTTAATTTGCTATGATAAAATGTAAAAAATGATCATTATTAGTAAACTCATTCTTTACTATTGATATCTCTATCAATCCCATCAGCTACAGCATTCTCTCCTATCTCCCTCAATGCTTCTATTAATGTATCATAAGTTGGACCACCTTTACTTTTTACATCATCAGCTTGTTGCAGCCATTTTTTTAAACACTCTTTTAAGCAGGTACAAACATCTCCTTTGTTATTAGCCTCAATAACATCAAGTGTAGCAGGGAGCAGTCCCAGATGAAGGCCAAGATCATTATAACTGACACCAGAATACCCATGCTTCTTTAGTAAATCAAGTATATGAACAAGACAGTTGATATCTAACAGAGTAATAGTGATAATGATAATTGCTAATATTTTGAAGCATGTAGACTATATAATATAACTTACCTAACTGCCCTTTGTGTCTCTTAGTAGGTGGACCTTCTAATGATGGTTCAGCTCCTAGAATAAAGTATGTTGTAATATGAAAAGAATAATAATTGTTATTAGTAATAAAATTGGTGAAGTGACATATAGAATCACTGATGATAAATCAAACTACCTTTCATACTATGTGTTCTTTTTCTTATCATGCCAGTCTCAGCAGCTCCTTTAAATGTAACAATCATTATGTCATCATTCTCATTATTATGCTATCTCTAACCTGGACTGGATGATTGATGATCACTAAACCAACATCTGTAGCTATCGTCATCACCTTGTAGTACATCACATTGGTCTTCACAAAGAGTGCACAAGGTAGAACATTTATCTTCCTGAACGATGCAAGTATTTCTGGGGGGACATTTGAAAGCAAAAACAAACTTATTATCTTCTTTAAGTTTGAGATCTTTACTGCTATCTTCAACAGCTTTTGAGACTAGTTCACGAATTTGTGGACAAATGCCCCTACAATGACCACGAACACGTATTTCAAGATGTGTATAGCGATTGATGATATCAATGTGGTATTCTTCAAAAACACGAAGTGACATTGCATTGTTACATCTGTAATATTCTTCATTGACTGGACTGAAGCGTATGTCGTCTTTTTTCTCTAAAAGGTGTACAATGGTTAAGGGAAATAATCCTTGAGGAATGGCTAGAGTTGTTTCATCTCTTTTTTTGATTTTCCATGTTATGAGAAGTGGTTGTATTTCTGTTGGAGGGGCTTTAAGCTCACCATGAGATGGTAATGCACATGGAAAAAAATAGTCTCCTTCTTCTCTATTTTCCACTTTAGCAATGATGTGGAGATGCAATAGAAGAGTAATCATGTGAGACGATGTAAAATCAGCATGTTCAAATATTTTTTTACCAAAAAGTTGTAAAAGATCTTCATTAAAGAGGCCCAATATTCTCAAGTCATATGTTTCTGTATGGTCGGTGTATGTGCTAGCTATTAGAAGTGAAAGGACATCAAGAATCGGTTCAGGATCAACAAATATTATATTTGATAAGATGCCAGGATAATAAAGAATGATAGTGACATTGTGTAAATATTGCAGAGCTTTTTCAATATCTGATTCTTCATTAAGTCGGAGAGACTTACCAATTTCCTTAACTTCTTCTTTTGTAAGGAAGCTTCGTCCCTTTTGCTTAGCTTCTCTTTGTAGAGAAATCTCAAAAACAAACAGGCGAATTGGTATACAAATTCTCATGGCAACTCTAAAACTTGAAATTTTTGTACAAAGAGCTACACTAGCTTCTTCTCTTTCTGGTCCTTTGAGCATTGTGTTAACTGGATATATAATATTGTCGTGATCCTGACGATTCCTAATGACTTTTATATTAGCTTTATATTCTTCAAGCAGCACTTTATTCATTTTTTCCAGCTCATCTAGTGTGCCATTCTTTTCCAACTTATCTTTACGTGTGCCAAGTACGAAATAGCGAGGGTGGATTTTTTTTTTTTGTCAGACTCAGAGAGATAAGGAATTTCGATGGGATTAAACATAGCTCCGGAGCTAACTGTTGATTGGATTATATCACGATTAGAATAACTCTGATTTATATTAATAGGATACTCTAATTGACTGATACGATATTGAAACTCACACTTCTCATCAAGACCTTTGGTAAGATCAATGGTGATGATATTCAGTGCAGCTGCTCTTGTAAAAAGAGGTAGTAACTCTCGATATGCTGGTTGACCACCAGAATCAATAAAATAAACCCAATTTGTGCTTAATTTTTTTAACTTTCCTGCTTCAAGAGCAATTACTATATCGTTAATTACTTCCATATCGGTTGGTTTCTTCTCAAGTGGTTCCTCCTCAATTGGTTTCTTTTCAGGCAGTTCTGCTTCCAGTGAAGAATGCTCTGAACGAACAGATACAGGACTTGCAGGCATTGGTGCTTCTTTTTTATGCTCTGTTTCATTTGGTGCTTCATTTAAACAAGATGCTAGCTGGTTAAGTAAATCTTCTTGTTTAACCTTCTCCCACTTCTTATTTTTACCATCAATGGATATTCGTGTTGCTTTAACAGCAGGACAAGCTATTGGTGTACTATCAGTGAGTTCATCAGGAGGTGCAGGTGGTGGCTCATTAAGTAGGAGGTGCTGTGTGCATGTTTTACCAGCTCCAGGTGCACCATGCATATTGATACGAGTGATTTCTAGCTCAACTTCACCTTCTTTCAGCCATTTTTCTATTTTTCCTAAATAAAGTAACACCATATATGAGACAGTAATCAGTAGCAAAGTAATGTGCATAGTGTTCACACTAGGGTAGTCCCAAATTAATGGGTATCAGTCAATTAGCATTTCATCTGAGGTGGATTGATGTGAAGTGATGTGGTTCGACGACCAATGTAAACCAATGGCAACAGGAACACAAAAATCAACTACTAGTGTGAACAAGATCAATAAGCATTATATACCGTAGGACACCTTTTCTTGAGGGCTATAAATTTCATGGATTTTAATTTTGCGGATTTAATTTTCAAAAAACTAAAATTTAATTTTTTAGTGAATGTCAATATGTCAGGTTGCAGTCAATGATATTTTTGCAAATTAATTTTATGGGACGAAATAATTAGATCTAGATCTAATAATCTATCCAAATAATTTATTGCTAAGAAAGATGATACTAAATAGCTTTTACTAATTGGTTACCTTGTGATAGGGTAGTTCCATCAGTATCCTCATCACCTCCACTTACTTGAGCTTCTCCATCTAAGAGGACAACATATAAGGATCACTTTAGTATAAATTATAAAAATACAGATTGTCTGTTGACATTATAATAATATTATTAATATGTGGTTTTATGAGTAGCAGCTGTGCTTGTTTGGAGAGACAGAGATAAGCTTTCACTCAACCCACTACATGTCAGTGGGTCCATATTTTCCTAAGCAAAGTAAGAGCCTTAGCTCAGATAACCAACCCATTAAAAATTACATTTATGAGGTTATATTGGTTGTCAGATTTTGTAATCTTACCTTTGTTTCCAGCACCAGTTTTTGTAGTAGGAGAGTCAGTTTTTGGCTCTAGATTAAAGTACAGTTAAATTTGCTGGTTAGCTTTTCACTTACTCGTACTTTTAGCTGGTTTCTTTCCTTCTGATGAATTTCCTCCAAACATATCACCTAAAATAGACATGTACATGTATAACTATCAATATCTACTTTGTGACTATACTGCTTTAATATTGAGTATTGTCAATAATCCAATAAATAGTAAATAAAGATGCTGCTAGTCATGAATTTTTATTCATTTATTTTTTTTAATTACAATGGTGCAAGGCTATCATAAGTTCATATAATTTAGGTTCATTATTCTCATTGTTGTCATGGTGAGGATAATGATGCATGATTAAAGTATTGAGATATACACTCACTTATACGTTCAGCTATTGCATCCCTTCCAATCGCTTCAAGTGCCGCACATAATGAATTAAATGATGGTCTTCCATGAAAATTATCAACTTTATCAGCTCTCTCCAGCCATTTTGTAAGGCATCTGGCGAAACGCATATGAACACTTTCTTGATCTTCTTTAATATTATTCAGTGTGTGTTGATGTAGCCCAAGTTCCCTTCCTAAGGCCTCCCAATCTCCTTTTTTAAACTCTGCATTTCGTAACTTTTGCATCACATCTCTTAAATCAGAAACCCTCAGTTCTAAAAGTGAAGTATGTATTGCAAGTTGTTCATATTTCTAATAATTTATGCCATCAGTGGTGCTCTTCATGCAATGACTACCTCTATATGTTATGTGTGTTATGTTTAAACACGTATGACCTCCCTGTATTTACAGATTTGACATTAAATGGAATTGGCTCGTCATTAATTTTACTGACATGAACTTGTTGCTGCCCCTGATGACAACAGCAATACAAAATGATACAGCTAAAGAGCTGCATGAATAATGCACAGTACAGCTACATAGTCAAGCACTCACCTTTTTCCATGTTAGTCAGTTGTAAAAAGAACAGGCAAAGGTTTAGAATGAAGCTCTGTTACTGAAAACTGTCAACAACTTCTCTAGTGGGCAGATACACACTACTGGTATAATATTCCTGCTATCTGATTGTTATCAAAACTTCAACTTCCTGTGTTTAACTTACCAAAGAGTTTAGTAGTATATGATTCACTGATTCACCTTTCCATTCTTTGTGTAGTGAAACAAACCTTATGCTGCCCTTCCCCTATCCTGTTGTTACTTGAAATGATAACAATTATTTACTAGCTCCTGGCACCTCTGCCAAAAGAATATGCCAATCATTTCAACTCATAATAATTCTTTAAAATTGTACTAAGCTGGTATCATTATTAAAGGGTAATATTGTAAAGAGTTTTCAGTTTCTTAGGTATCCTTTCTGCTGCTGCACGGTCTCCTGTTCCCTCCACAGCGTCTATCAAAGTCTGCCATGTTCTACTAGTTACATTATCTTCACCCTTCAGCCATGCTTCTATAGTCTTCCTCAAGTGTCTGTATGCATCACCACCTCCTTCTCCAATCACATTGAGTCTTGGTGAAAATAGACCTAACTTTAGCCCCAAGTCATTCCAGTTTACTGGACCAAACTGAGCTTCATTTAAAACTGTTATTGCTTTTTCAGCATCCTTTATGCCTAATATGGTAATCATAAATAGATTATTATTGTGATACATTACTTACCTAGTGACCTTTTCCCATTATCTGTATTACTAGTACTAACAGTTTGCATGCTGGCACTACTAGTAGATCTACTGCTTCCATTAGATGACACTGTAGCAGTTGGTACTGTAACAATACAACATTATGTAAAAATTAAATGTGTACAGCAGAATCCTCTACAGCCAGGAGAGGTCAATAAACAACTATAATTATAATCAAGTCAAAGGGAGGGACAGACTTATCAGTGGTGGCGGATAGGGTTTGCCTCTAGAATGGTACTGATAACCTTCAGTAGTATCATATTACAGTATCAGGTAACTACCCATCACTTCACCCACTCCTACTCATACCCACACCTGCTGTAGTAGCTATAGTTTAATTGTGGTTGGTACTGGTCAGGTCATGCAAGCAATTCAATTTTAGTAATTTCTAGTCAAATTTTATTAAGTTATAGGTTTCTGACAAAGTATTAATTTTAAAAGGTCTGATCAATAACTTGAACTTACCCAATTCATTGGCTAAAACACTTAGCACTATATCTAAATCACCTATGCCTAAAATGATAACTGTATAAATTTATGTACACACATTATATGTTCTATTGTACCTAGCTCATTAGGATTAGTCCTAGGCAGAGCTGCTGCTGAAGGATGAGGTGGAGCTGAAGGAGTAACAGCTGGTACTTGAACTGGTGTAGCAGCTGTTCCATCTATTAAAATAAAGTATTTAGAAAGGATACTAATGGAATGTGTTTTACTTGATATGCTTGCTCTCATGCTTTCTCCATGTTTCTTCAATGTAGCATTGTCTACATCTTCAGATTCAAATATCTCACATATTATGGTAAGTAGACAGGCATTAGGGTCATCACTCTCCCTTATCTTGTCTCTTAGGGTAAAAGCCACTTCCCTACCTCTTTCAACACCTTGTTTGGTCATTATAGCCTCTAGCTCTTGATCAGTTATCAGGTCCTCACTCCTCAGCATTGAGAGAAGCAGTGACTACACTGAGAAAAGGGTGGATCCTTCCCAAGTATGTTTATAAGCTTTGGTAGTGTCTTTTTTAAGACATCCTTAGCACTTTTACCTACAGTACAGTGCTAAAAGATTGGTACACTTTATAAAGAGAACTGACCTCCTTCAGCCATTATTGTTATTCACTTAAGAATGCTAGTATCAGCAAATGGGCAGGTTTAGGCTATCTATTATACGGTTTACCCACTTCCTTTTTTCTTTTTAGGAGTTACTGTGAGTTTAATAAACATTTATAGTATTATACTCTACTGCATATATTGCTGTTATTAGTATAAGGTAGTGTTACAAGGTGCTTCATTATGTTAGATTATATAAAATTGGACTAAAGTCCCTGTACTGTTGTAGTACATGGTATTGGGCCAAATTTTGCCAAAATTGAAAAGTGAAGAATTCTCCATTTTTATTACATTTTCTGATGCATATACATATACTTATGTTGCATAGAAAGTTTGAGCTGATTCTGATCAAATTCGGATTTTTTATGAATTTTTTAATTTGCTCCAAAATTTGGTCAAAGTCCCTGTACATGGTCTTGGGCCAAATTTTGCCAAAATCGAAAAATTTAAAATTCACAATTTTTATTACATTTCCTGATTTATATACATGTTTTTATGCTGTGTAGAAAATTTGAGTTGGTTCCAATTAAATTTGGATTTTTTACAAATTTTTTAATTTGCTCCAAAATTGAGCCAAAGTCCCTGTACTATAGTACATTACATGAGGGAACTAAGCCCTTAACAAACATCTTTAACAAAATAAACACAACACAGAAATTACTAGGTTTAGAAGTAAGATAATAATAATAGAATAAGTGATAGGAAAAAAATTAATAAGGCACAATGAATAAGTTAATTGAGGGTGAGATGAGCCTCCGAGACAGCTCTACAGAAGTCATTGGAGTCAAATGATTTCACTCTTGATCGTGAACCCCGTAGATGGTCTTGGGCCAAATTTTGCCAAAATTAAAAAGTATAGAAGTGTTACATTTCCTGATACATATGCATGTTCTGATGTTGCGTAGAAACTTTGAGCTGATTCTAATCAAATTTAGATTTTTTACGAATTTTCAAAGTTTTTCCAAAATTGGGTCAAAGTCCCTGTACTGTAGTACATAGTTTCGGTCCAAATTTCGCCAAATTTAAAAATTAGAGAAGTCATAATTTTTATTACATTTCCTGATACATATACATGTACTTATGTTGTGTAAAAATTTTGAGCTGATTCCGATCAAATTTGGATTTTTTATGAATTTTTAAAGTTGCTCCAAAATTAAGCCAAAGTCCCTGTACAGGGTCTCTGGCCAAATTTTGCCAAAATGAAAAAAATTAAAACTCACAATTTTTATTACATTATCTGATTCATATACATGTTCTTATGCTGCGTAGAAAGTTTGAGCTGGTTCTGATCAAATTTAGATTTTTTACGAATTTTTAAAATCAGACAAATTACCATGACTCATGCTCAGTCTTGTATTATTGATATGAGCTTACTAAAGCTCATCCTTTTAGAAATGAAACTGGAACTGGTATTGAGTTTATATCAACAAACACACAGTAATGCATTACTAAGTATTCCTTTCAACAAACCGTTGTCATTATCAAACATTATGATTACATATAGACCAATTATAATTTACTTTCAGCTACTAGTTTTGTTCAAACAAACATTTGTTTATTTATCTGGATTATCAATATTATAATTACTAGAACTAGTCTAAGTTCAGTCAGTTACTTATTGTAGTTGTTTCCAGTCATTTAGTGCAGCATGTACATAATGAGCAGCAGCACGGGCTGCAAATGGCTTCCATTTTTTAGTGGCTTCTTTGTCACCATCACCCCAGTCACCGATACCCTTGATGACGATAGCTTCAACACGGTCAGGGACATAATCTATAGCAGCCATTATTCCAGCTCCTTCCATTTCTCCTGCTATAGCATCTCTTCTAAATTCTAACAATTCTTGTTTAACGTCAGGATGATCGATCAGACTGCCTGTAGATATAAGGACACCAATGGAAACTTTAATGTTGTGTGGCATTTTAAAACCATGAGGAGGTCGGAATTTGTCCACAGTAGTTCGATTTACTAGGTGGTGAGGGCCTCTCTGATACTCATCATCTTCATCTACTCCTTCACGTTTATTTGTGAAATCGCAGATCGTGCCCGAAATGATGACATCACCTAACTTCTGATTTTTTGTTCCCATTCCAAAACAGACGCCAACGGCAACAACGTATTTGATGCTCGGAATCTTTTCTAACATTTTTGATGCGATAATACCAGCGTGAATTGGACCCTGCCTGCTCTTATCTGGTGCTGTGACTACAACAATGACTTTAATTTTTCCATAATGTCCTATGTATACCCTCAGACCATCAATGTCTGTTTCAATGAGATCTTCTGGTGATTGCTTCAGATAATACACGACTGGATCTTCTTCACTTGTAGTGGCTGGCATAAGTAGGATTTCAATATCTTTAACAAGACGTTTATGAAAATTTCAGGTTTTGGGGACACGTCTCATGATTTCATCATTATACGGCCAGTCTGGTGGGTCTGAAAAAAAAACAATTGACTCTTGGATGCAAGACATGATGTATTGCATGTTATATTGTATTATGTGTGTGTGTGTGATTATTAGCTTTACAAATAGTTTAATTGTTACAGCATCACTGAATGTGTGCACATAAGGAACAGTCAATTGTAAAGCAGCTTAAAAGCTAAATATAGCATGATTGGAATTATTCTTGATTGAGCAGCATACATTATGGTATTGTGTTACCTTTTTGTGCAGTTCCACCATCAATTTCCTCAATAGCAGCACTTCCTTGAACTCCTCCATCTAAAATAGAAAGTATAGCTTAAAGAGGATCACTTTAATTGGTAGATTAGATGGTCTATTGACATTATACCGCAATCATTATGGATAAGAAAGCACAGTACATGTACGGTATGTGTGTAGCAGTATCACTTTGTGGTATTATATGAGTAGCAGCTGTGCTTCAGGTTATGACACTCAAACCCTGCATGGTTTCCGTATATTAGCTGTGGCTCCTGTATGGATTCCACAAGTGTGGTAAAGCTTGCCCTAAACTAAGCTCTATCTCTATATTCAGGCTATCAGTATAAATCTGCTTTTTAAAGCTGTATCTATATGTTTCAATAGCTAATACCTGTTTATTAATAAAATTACGGGTTATTATACCATTGCGTTTGTATCCAGCATCACTTTTCTTAGTACTAGTGGGTTCAAGTTCCTTCCCTAGATTAGAGAATAGTTAAATTTACTAATTACAGCTCCATTTATTCATACTTTTAGCTGGTTTCTTTCCTTCTGATGCATCTCCTAAAAGTAGACTATACTGTAAATTTATATTGATGTTAAATAATTCATCTATGCATAGCAGCACCTGCTAAACAGTTAAGCTGCTTTAATATTGAGTATTATTGTCAATAATCCCTTTTTCACATTGTTGCTCTTTTTTATTTACTTTGATGATGCAGCTGAAATAATGAGCATTCATCTTGTTCAGTACTTATGGATAGTTATTGATAATTACATACTACATGTGCTGGAGAACAGGTGGAATTCTTATTCCCTATACTCAAGTCTAAAGGTAAGTATGAAAACAATTCTGACACTTAAAAGCCAGCCTCCATGAGTTATTATGTATCCTTTGTGTTCTTGCTGCCATTGGCACCATAGGTTTACATCCACCTCTAAGTGAGAGTGGTGCGAAACTACTCTAGTATGAACATGATTATACACTACTCATTGATTTTAAAATTACAATATGACAACCGATTCATATACAATGTTGGTATAATGAGATATAATGATTTAGTCTCTTACTTATACATTCAGCTTGAGGTTTAAAATTCATTTTTTCAAGAGCACCAGCCAATGTATCCAAAGATGGTTTACCAACTTTATCAACACCATCAGCTCTTTTCAGCCACTCTTCAAGGCATTCAGTAAAACAACTATCAATGTCACCTCTTTTATTTGAATCAATTATAGCTAGTGTATTTGGATAGAGGCCAAGTTTCCTTCCTAAATCCTTCCATTTAGTTTTGTCAAAACGTGCCTCCTTTAAAGAGTCTATCACATCGATCAACTCATCAATGGTCAGTACTAAAGTGTGAAGAAATAATAAGTTTAGTACAAAGTTATACAACATGCAAAGCAAGTGGCGGATCTACATAATTTAATTTGTTGCTGTCATGAGTACAGCAGTATTAATAATACAAAAAGCATCACATAATTAGAATTATACAACCATCAACTATCTACATATAGTCAAGCACTTACTTTTTGACATGTTAGTCAGTTATAAGAAGAACAGTCAAAGGTTGGAATGAAGCTCTGTTACTGAACACTCTCAACAACTTCTAATGTGGGCAGATACTCACTACTGGTATAATTATTCCTGCTATCTGATTGCTATCAAAACTTCAATTTCCTGTTTAACTTACCAAAGAGTTCAGTAGTATATGATTACTCATTCACCTTTCCATACCTTGAGTAGTGGAACAAACCTTACTGCCCTTCCCCTATCCTGTTGTTACTTGAAATGATTATGATAGCAATTATTTACCAGCTCCTGGCACCTCTGCCAAAACAATATGCCAATCATTTCAACTCATAATAATTACTTAAAATTGTACTACCGTATAGCGGGTTTGTTTTGTGAAGGTAAACTTTCGTTTTCCATCCTCAAAATGACTTTCGTGAGGTTAAACATTCGTTCTGAAGACGTTAATAAGCTACCACGCCCATTAAAAAGAATTTCGTTTGGTTAATTATTCGTTCTCCCATCTTGAAGAATGAAAAGAACGAAAGTTTAGCCTCACAAAACAAACCCGCTATACGGTATGTTATTATCATTATTAAAGGGTAATATTGTAAAGGGTTTTTAGTTTATCGGGTATTCTTTGAGCAGCTGCACGATCTCCTGTTCCCTCCACAGCGTCTATCAAAGTCTGCCATGTTCTACTAGTTACATTATCTTCTCCCTCTAGCCATACTTCTATAGTCACCCTCAAGTGCTTATACGCATCTCCTCCTTCATCTTTAATGACATTGAGTCTTGGCATCAATAGACCGAGCTTCAGGCCCAAGTCCACCCATTTTGTTGCACCAAACAAAGCTTTATTTAAAACTTTTGTTACCATTTCAACATCCTCTATATCTGTGGTGGTAATGCATTAATAGATCATTGTGATACATTACTTACCTAGTGTCCTTTTCCCATTATCAGTATTACTAGTACTAACAGTTTGCCTGCTGGCACTGCTAGTAGTAGTAGATCTACTGCTTCCATTAGATGACACTGTAGCAGTTGGTACTGTAACAGAAACAACATGACATTATGTAAAAATAATGATTACAGGTGTACAGCAGAATCCCCTACAGCCAGCAGAGGTCAATAAAGTAATAAACAATCATATAATCAAGTCAAAGGGAGGGACAGACTCAGTTATCAGTGGTGGATAGGGCTTGCCTCTAGAATGGTACTGATAACCTTCAGTAGTATCATATTACAGTATCAGGTAACTACCCATCACTTCACCCACTCCTACTCATACCCACACCTGCTGTAGTAGCTATAGTTTAATTGTGGTTGGTACTGGTCAGGTCATGCAAGTAATTCAATTTTAGTAATTTCTAGTCAAATTTTATTAAGTTATAGGTTTCTGACAAAGTATTAATTTTATAAGGTCTGATCAATAACTTGAACTTACCCAATTCATTGGCTATATCAGTGATTGGTTTCTCTCCCACTTCTTTTAATACTTTACAGACATCGTTTAGAAAAGTCTCAGGATGTTTATCATTGTTTAGAGTCCTTTGTAACTCGCTTACTAACTTTGAGGCTTTCTTTGAAGGAATATCATTACCATTGATCATCTCATCTTTTAAGCCAAGGGAAATTAATCCTGGAGCATAAAGCTTGCTTACTACTCCAGTTAAGCAAGAGGATATGGCATTTTCCAGTCTATCGGAAACACTTCTAAACCGACCAGAAGCAGCTGCTTGGTTTAAGAAAAGATTCATATCACTAAACGCTGTACTTACTAGTACCAAGAGATTCGGGGACAGGTTGTTCTTTGTTCTTTGCTTCTGGAGTTTCTAATAAAATGATAAATGTTGTTGTAGTTCAGGCCGGCTGAATTCCTCGGCCCAGGTAGTTGTATTACAAGTATTACCTTTAATTTTACTTCTCATCGTCCCCCCATGTTTCTTTAGTACTTCACATCCTACATCTTCATCTTCAAATATGTCACAAATCTGGAGAAGACACTTAGCAGGAGCATCATGATTTTTAATCTTGTCACGGAGGCAGTGAGCCACTTCACTCCCTCTCTGTTTATCTGATAAGTTTGGTTTGGATTTTATAGACTCCAGTTGTTGCTCTGTTATAAGACCATCTGCTAAAAGGAAGTCAGTAACATTTGTGAAAGTTGGCTCTTTTCCAAGTGCAGCTGTAAGTCTGGGAAGCATTGTCAGAAACACATCATAAGGTTTTCTACCTAAAAGATTTCATAATTGACAAGATCACTTTACAATATGTATAGTATATATCAGTACCTCCTTCAGCCATGATGATTATAACTTATAAGAGTGATAGATGGATGATGGATGGAAGATGGGAAGAATTGACTGCCCTCCGGTTCAAAATTAAATCATATTCATTGATCTATCTACCCACAACTTCCTGCCCATGACAGCACACAATAATTGAGATAAACACTTGCTGTATGAGCATTTTAAAAATTAGCATAAAACATGAATTATATAACCCATGTTTTTTCAGCCTTCAAAAATGACTAGTGACCAAACCAAATATCATCAAAAATGATTAGAAAAGAATTCTCTATTTAGATATATCAAGAGATTTTAAAACATTTTCGATGCTTACCGGTATACATGTCTTAATGATACCTAGAAACTTTGAGATTAAAATTAGATTTTTTAATGAATTTTTAAAGTTGCATCAAAATTGGAATCCTTAGCTAGACTATAGCTCTAGTCTTTACTATTTTTACTACTTTTTCAATGATAACTCGAAAATTTCTTGTTGGAATTGGCTCAAACTTTCTACACAACATACGGACATCAACTTGTATCAGAAAATGTGATAGGCGTATACTGTGATTCATCCTTTTTAGAATTGAAAACAAAGTCTATCACAACAAACACAACTATGCATCAAGCATGACTAAAATAATGCCAAAAACAACATGGCTGTTATCATTGTAATTATTTATTAATTAGCACCTGGAGCTTGTCACCATGATAGTTTACACAGAAATTTTATTCGTACCAAAATAAACAGAAAACTTTCACATTTAAACAATGCGACAGGATATAGTATTGTAGATACTGCAGTTATAATAACATAATAACATGAAGGAAGAATAACAGGTGAGAAGTGTATTTAAAGGAAGACTAGACAACAGCTATCACGTTCGGCGGTAGAGCAACTGAGAAGTGACAAGATGAAATACTTGGCTCTTCTTTTGCTTTTGACGGCACTGGCTTATGTTACAAGTGATGATCTTGAAGGAGATTTTGAAGAAGAGGAGCAACCAATGGAGGAACATTGGGGGACTGAGAATGAAGAAGTCTCTGATGAATATATTGGTAATAGTACAAGACTGTTATAATTGTATCATTTATTATAATGTTGTCTCTGTAGGTGATTCAGCAGTTTCTACTATAGCTGCTTTAGTTCCATTGTCAGGTCATAGTAGCGACATTGGTAGAATCGTCCTGTCAAGTTTCAGGAAATCTTACATTGATTTACGACGCTCTTGTAAAGGATCCTGTAGGGTACCTCGAGTTAAGATCCGTAATACTCGTTCAAACCCTAGACTAGCCGTGAAGATTTTTAGGCAGCTGTACAGACGTGGAATAAGAGTATTTATTGGTCTAGTTACCAGTCCTGAGGCTGAAGCTGTAGCAAGGTATGCTTCAAAGCGTGCAAGGAGAGCAGTATTATTCAGTCCTACTAGCACTGCTACTAGTCTCTGTAAGTACAAGCAACTGTACAGACTTTCCATGGATGATCGTGGCTATGCTGAAGTACTCTTTGACTTGGCATTTGATGCTAAGATGAAGAATGCAAAAGAGTTTCCGATACAGATGGTATTACGTAGTGATTCTCATGGAAGAGAACTCTTTAATGTTGTACGAAAGAGGTTTCAGGACGAGGATGGCTTCAAAGTTCTTAACCCCATCTACTATAATGGTAACGCACTAGCTAGGCCACATCTCAATCAGTTAGTGAATCGGCTCAATGGCTCACTAGCAGATCAGGAGCGATCAATGATTATATTTTCTGGATCTGGTGAGGTTGAGGGAATCATTCAAACAGCTGCTAAGAATCCTAATCTACTCCGTCACCTTTGGCTCTTGTCAGATTCTCTCACACTCTCAAAGATTGAAATACCGCGAAACGTTGACGTATTTGGACTTAGCTTTGCAGGGCACTATGACAGTGACGTTAACACAAAAAAAGAAGAGAATGGATTGCGTCGTTACCTCTGTCGCAAAAGACTGCCATTAACAAAGCATGCTTTGCTAGCTTATGACACAATGGTACTAGCTCACAACTACTTACGGAAGAGATGTCTCACTTTATTTCAAAATTATAAAACACTCACTGGAGATATAAAGTTTAGCAGCTGCAACGAGAGGCTTTCTGGATCGTACGCTTTTGCTATAGCACCAATGGCAAAGAAAATAGACAACCTTTTGATCAAAGTGATCATGAACAAGTGGATCATTCGCTCATATTACAACATCAAACAAAATGAACGGGTGATGCTAGAGTCACACTACAAGGAGTTGAGTGAGGAGGAGAAGACTGAAGCTGATCTTCAAAGCAGCAGAAAGAAAAGTGTGACAGCAACTGATCCACCAGTTATTGAAATAAAGAAGAAGGAGCTGCTAAAAGGACTGGTAGAGATTGGTGATACTCAGTGCACTCAGTCTGCTCAACTAGCCATTACTTCAATAGAAGAACTTGACAGCACCTGCTCTAAAACTAAACTCACTTACAAGGTAACAGAAATGCCTGAAGTTATAATAGTCTCGGATCAACTTGGCTTCATCATGGAGGCTACTTGTACTTCTGCTAATCGCACATACACACTCACCCGATTGTGTCCTTCTTCTAAATCTCCTGGCACTGAGCTAGTCTGCACTGAGAGGGTTTCCTCTAGAGCTATTGATGGGAAGGTCGAAGAGGAAAATGCATGCACTGGTACTAAAGTTGGTACTGTGGTGTGTTACACTGGAGCTACTGGGTGTTGGGTGAGTACCTTCTTTACGTTTGGTCTTTCTGCTCCAGCTTGTTCCGCTGCTACTGCTGGCTGCGGTGCACTGAGCGCTGGTAGCTATCTTGCTTGTAATAAACCAAAGAAAAAGAAGAAAGGAAAGTTTGTGTGTACTGAGTTGTTTCGTCAAGGCTACCTCTCTTCTGATATCATGCTAGCTGATATGAGCTTTGCTGAGCATTACAGCAAAGACTACCCTATCACACGTAAAGGGTATGATATTATAGGACCAGCCCTAGCAACCATCATGAGTTCTTCCAAAGGTATGACTGATGCCGTGAGATCTTTTGCTGTTCCTTGGGCGGAGCAGATGGCGTACGAGGAAGGATACCTTGAGACTGGGAATGAACGTGGGGTATTGGTGATGAATATTGGGTCAATCATTTGTGCTGCCGTGGGAGGATTGTATATATACTCTTACTACATACTGGGTAAGTATTGATAACTATAGCGTATCTCTTATTAATGGTCATTGTTTAGGAGGGATTTTGATGCTAGTTTCAGCTGCATTGGCAAGGAGGATTAATTTCAAGCCATTGGTTCCTCTGCCAAAGAAGAACAACTGATTGTGAACAATAACTTCAATGAGTAGTTATAGTTAGGCACTTTTTAGTATTGTTATTGTGCATTAGACAGTAGTTAGTGTTAGTTGAATAAAAAATATTACTGCAAGAGTTTGCCAGGATTATGGAGTTATAATAGTTCATACTATAAAGTATAACCACCATAGACCATTGCAATGGTTATAGTATGTAACAGCCTTTGCAAGTAGTAATTTCTCATTTTCTGATACATATTGATGTCCTTATGCTGTGTAGCAAGTTTGAGGTGATTCCGACTTCAATTTTTCAAGTTACGGCCATTTTAAGAAAATGCCAAAATTCTGAAAAATACCCAAGGCTATAGTCCATGGTTTTTTTCCAAAAAATGGCTCCAAAATCATTGCAAATTTTTATTACATTTTCTGATACATATTGACGTCCTTATGCTGTGTAGAAAGTTTGAGTCGATTCTGACTTCAATTTTTCAAGTTACGGCCATTTTAAGAAAACACCAAAATTTTGAAAAATACCCAAGGCTATAGTCCATGGTTTTTTTCAAAAAATGGCTCCAAAATCACCTCCAATTTTTATTACATTTTCTGATACATATTGATGTCCTTATGCTATGTAGCAAGTTTGAGTTGATTCCGACTTCAATTTTTAAAGTTATGGCCATTTTAAGAAAACACCAAAATTCTGAAAAGTACCCAAGGCTATAGCCCATGGTTTTTTCCAAAAAATGACTAAAAAATCACCCCCAATTTTTATTACATTTTCTGATACATATGGATGTCCTTATTGTGTGTAGAAAATTTGAGCTGATTCCGACTTCAATTTTTTGAGTTGTGGCCATTTTAAGAAAACGCCAAAATTTTGAAAAATACCCATGGTTCTTTCAAAAAAATGGCTCCGAAATCACCCCAAATTTTTATTACATTTTCTGATACATATTGGTATCCTTGTGCTGTGTATAATATTGTTTGTAGTCACTTTTAAGTCAGTTATCAACCAGTATATAATGATAACTGAGGGACAGGATTAACACAATGTTCACGATCATTGCTCATCTCTCTATATCATAGTAGACTAGTGAGGTGACATGAATTGCAATTAACTGAGTAGTACTGTACATTACTGTACATTTTATCATATCATAATACTGATAAACCACTAGTTTCAATGTTATCATTAGGTGTAGTCCACTGGCAGGCCCCCTTTTACTACAACCGCCCTTGTTAGGTTGCTCTTCTTCCTTTCTCTCTTTCTCCTCTTGACTTTGAACTACAAATGGCTGGACTTGCTAAGACCAATGATGCTGGAGATGAGACAGTTACCCAATGGCTGTGGGTCAATTCGGACCATAAAGATAAACTTCTAGAGGAATTGACTGATAATGACTTGATACAGACTTCATGCCCTGACAAGACACTTTCATATCTCAAGATTATCACTAGCAGAGAAAAAATAGGGAAAATAAAAGACAAAATTAGACATTTTAACATTTTGCAAAATGAAATGTTTGGGCCAGTTCAGGAATTAAAAACTGAAGCTAGACTTGAAGATTGTAATCCAATGGAAGTTGTTCCTGCAAATACTATTAATGAGACACGTAAGCACTTAACTGATCCTACTTTTTAATTTTAAATAATATTTACACAGCGACATTTTATATTACTTTGCAATGCTCTTATGGATGTGTCACTGATGAGCTAGCAGAAAGAATAGCAACTGAACTTATTGAAGAGCTGCAAAAGAACACAGTAAGGGATTAGATTAATATAATAGATTATATTTGCAGATCTATCAACGAAAAGACCTTGTATTTAAAATAACAGTCAATCAAGATCCTCATGAACTTGTGTTCACAGCGAATGGCCGTTGGTGGACAATGCCCATCATCACTGTTTCTGCACATGTTGAAAACTTTGGTGAACCTCCACCAGAGTCACCAGAGGATGATGTGTTTGAGATAATGAAAAAATGGTGCCAAGACAAATAGTATGTTTACTACACAGTTGATCTATACGTGCTATTATTATTTTTGATAGTTTGGTCAAGTCTTCAAAAGACAAGGACAAAAGCAAGAAATGAATAAACTGTTCATTGCACAAAAATAAAAGAATGATAAGAACGATTAACAATAAGTAATTATACTTTACTAATAATAATTTATAGTGATATTAACAATTTCTAAAAAACCCAATAAATGACTCACACTTATTAGTCTCAAACAGTTCCATCAACTTCAACACGGCGTGCATTATAACTATTATTTTTTCTTAATTTCCTACTCACACATTTATATGACCAAACAATGAAGGCCACGATGCACAGAATGATCAAGTATACAGCAATAACAAGTGGAGGTCCAATTGGTGCTAAGTAAATAAAGTGATACTCATATTCTTCATAGCAACGGAAAGGTATTGATAATTTCACTTTCCCACGAAACCTACTTGCAGAAGTGCCAAATACGTACCATACTTCATCACCACCATCGTCCCTGGTGCATTCGTCTTCACTACCAGGGCATGAAGGGTCCAGAATACAAGAGCTAGAAAGATTGCCTTGAATTTTGTACTCTGAAATATATCCTGAAATATTGACTCTTAAATGTACATTCATTATGTGAGAAATGACAAAGAATGAGAATGCATCTCTTGTCATGTTTAAGGAGAAATGGTACGTACCAGATTCATTAAGACACGGAGTAAAGTTATACGCATTCTGAGGTATATCATGCGGGAGTTTATATGGTGTAGCATCAAAATAGTTTATGAAATCATCATGAGAGCCAAAAGTAGCCATTCTTACTGCACAATCAGTTCCGTTGTTGTTTATTAGCATAAAAGAAAAGTTCACGTTAGCTGGTCCATCAGCATTATAGAACGGATTATATCCTAGAAATAAAGGGCGCTCATCGGAAAATGGATGTGCACTCATAACATCCAATTGTTTGGAAGACACCGTGAAATCGTTTTCCTGTACTTTGTATATTTCTGTGCCGTTAGCATAAAAATTACCATCGTTAGGATCATTGAGTGCTTCAATCTGCAAATTTTGGATAACATCAGAGCTGTAATTGTCACCAATTTTGACAGTTCTCATAACTCCAACGGAATAATTGCTACTGGTGTAGTTGCCAGTACTTTGGTACACGGTGCGAGAAAGGTAGTGAAGAGTCACTACTAGTAAGATGGAGATTAAAGCAGCTATGGCAGCAATGCTGAGACACAATGATGGAAAAAATGTGCATAAGCAACCTAATTAAAAACACGTTCATCATTATACATGTACCATACAAGATGATTTATTAGCAGGAGTAATATTTGGCGAATTTGCCTGTGGAAAGAAATTGGCGAATTGTATATGCAATTTTGTGCCACCTGCCATTAAGCATGCTCAGATTGAAACAAAAATGGGAGATTTTATATTAGCGATTTCTTCATAGAACTGCCAATTGCCAATATTAATTCCCTGCTAATAAATCATCTTGTACAGTATTATTATTATCATTATTATTATACAGTATACAATCTCTTTTAACATTTCCTACTTACATTTCTCAAGGGATCCTGTTCCAGTGGATCCTGTTCCAGTGGATATAGCTCCTGGTTTGACACGTGTAGGTACTGGAATCTCATAACGCTGTTGATACTGAACTATTTCTTCCGGATATTCCAGATCACAATCCTCAAACCACTTTAAGACATTACTCAAGTTGCTTGGATCAAAAACAGGCTCAGGGTTGACTTCATCTGGTCGTGGCTGGTTGTTTACGAGCTCCAGAAGATGACAACGTGACTCTATATTGTCGATGCTGTGACTGTCATGCAAAACCTCAAGTCTGACATGATCTTGCAATTCTCTATAATTGTCTTCACTCATTGATGTCATTGCAATGGTGAGTGTGAGCCACATGTCCAGCTTTGGATACTGTTCATAAATTTCTTTCTCTTTATCAGGAGTCACGGCAGGGAGTTTACTTCGTTGTTTTCTGATATCTTTATTCTTCGGCTTATAATTCAATCTAGTGAGGATAAGATTCAACAGTAACGGAGCAACATCTTGAGGTAGCATAGAAAAGAGAGCGTTAAGTATGACCTTCCTCGTCTCGGCATCCTTTGCTTGAGATCTTATCTGGTCCTTACTGACACCCAGGGCAAACTCACAGACATACTCGATGCATCGCAGGTTATTATCACTAAGACTAGGATTTAGAAGGTCCAAGAGATGACGTAGTGGCTCTGAATCTGGTGTAATGGACTCGACTTCACTGTCATCCTTTCTAGCCATTGCATTGCTCTCACTGTCAGCTTTTTTTTAATGCACGTGATCATTTATTGTTTATATTGTATTTGTGGTTAATAATGCAATGACTAGCTAATAATTGTTTTTGTTTGTCATCAATAGACTTTCTCCTAACACAAGATGAGCTCCATTGTCTCAAGTTAGTTGCTGTCCACGGGTTAGGCCTGCAGGCAGCTGCTACTGCTACAAACTTCGCATCAATCTACACCTCACTGGAGAAGAACCATCCTAGCACTGCTCCAGCCATTGCCCTGTCTCTACTATGCAGACTGGGTCTGCCTGAGTGTCTTCTGTTCAAGTTAAGAGAGAAGTCCCAGTGCCTCCCTACAGATATACTGCTCTCATCCTTTCCAATGGCAGATCTCATACTAACACTGTACTACATCATAGCTGATATGAGAGAAAAGGAATTCAATCTATTCAGGAGAATAGCTGTCGTGTCCTTCTTTCCACAACAAGATCAGTCTTCTACACTCACTCCTGCTAATCTCATTGCCCTGATGCTTCAACATGGTGTCTTTAATTCACAATGATTTGAATTCATATTCGCATGGTGACGCCATTGTCATAAATACAGCCTACAAGCAGTAGAGATAATTTCTCATACATATTGATGTCCTTATACTGTGTCTATAATATTATATGTAGTCACTTTTTAGTCAGTTTAATCAGCCAGCATAATGATTACTGAGGGACAGGATTAACACAATGTTCATGATCATTGCGCATCTCTCTATAGCATAGTAGACTTTATAGTGAGAGAATCACAATTAACTGAAGTGTACTATGGTGACATCTGGTCTGGTGTTATCATAATAAACTAATTTCAATGTTATCATTAGGTTACTAACTGGTAGTATACTGACAATCCCCTTTAGGCTTAACAGCCCTTGCTAGGCTGCTCTTCTTCCTCTCTCTCTCTCTGTGTCTCCCTTGACTCTGAACTACAAATGGCTAGTAGACTTGCTAAGACCAATTCTTCTGGAGATGATACTGTCACTAAATGGATATGGGTTGACTCACGCAAG
>NW_003546508.1:0-1467 GCF_000090795.2 Amphimedon queenslandica
AGACACCTAACTACACTTACAGTGGTAACCCAAATCAGTGCAACAAAATTCTTTTGATGTCTTGATCAAAAATCATTACAGAGCCCTTCAAAACCACAAGTCATAAAATAAGAGGAAATCTTATCTTTACATGCAATTGTAAATAATATTGAATTGTTAAGGCACTACATAATTATACCTGCCAAGCTAAATATTCTTTTCATAGTGGACTTCATAGTTTGATGTCTGCAAGAAATGATTATTGTTTTAAACATAGAAACACCACAACACAGCCATTGCTATGGTTCCAAAGAATTTGAAACTGAAGCTACATGTTGTTCAGAGTACAGTTAATTATGCAATAGTAAGTAAAATACGTGAAATACCTTCACTTCGTACCAGGTTAATCTACCACTACAGCATCCATATTTCTTTGCTGAATGAATTTAACTTTCTTCATCTATTCCAAGAGAGCTTAAATATTTGTACATGCAAAGTGCATAAAAAGAGCAACAAAGTAAACCGCATGCAAAGTGTGCTGCAAAATTTTGCAAAACCATGCCTTTTTAGGGCATAACCACACCTATTTTTCAATATGGGACACTTCTAAAAAGGTCTTCGGCAACGTTAAGTATAATTTTAGCTTTATAATGGCATCACAGAAGGACTGATTTAGCCTTTTCTTTTCAGCAGCTTTTCCCTCCCAAACTAGCTTATTATTTTGTTAATTTTGATTTTAAACAAGGAGGGCATTTTCCCCCGTTGCTTCCCTGGCTACGGCCCTGACTTAAGTGAATGGTAAGCTGCAGGACTTCTAGATTAAATAGCCAAAGCTGTAGCAGCACATAAATGTTTATAGTATTTCAATGTTATACTTACCTATGTGAATAGTCATGGGACACCAATTGTTAGTTCGCAAGCAGAACCCTTCCACAAACTAATTTAAATGAACTTCTATATTTAAAACCTACTATTTTCTTTTGACCTGCCTAAAACTGTACTAATAATAGTACCATCAATAGTAATAAACATTAGAGTACTGATTTACATGTCTTATTGCCCAAAGAAGAGTATACTGCATGATGACAATGCTTTTCTTGAGGTTGTTATTGTGTTCACCTGACGGTTAAAAGTAATATCTCTTCACAAAAGAATGGGCATAGGCAGACTAGGAAAGAAGGTCGAACAAGGAGATAATAATGAACACGCAAAGCGCACCAAAATTTTGACCACACCCCTTTTTGCCGCCTGAAATATTGAGATTTCACACTATCTAACATGCATCATGCATGCAATTATTATTGTTTTATTGTAATAAAGTCGAAGAAATTTTTCGTGATATGGCAGCTTTGAAAAAGCCAGTTAACAAAAAATGAGGAGGAAATTTGACTCTGAGGATGATCACTGGAGTTCTTGTGAGAGACAGCAAACTTGATGACTACCTTGTTTAAGCAGTCCCAAAGCTTGGAAGACAAATCTCTTTCTATA
>NW_003546508.1:1982-5765 GCF_000090795.2 Amphimedon queenslandica
CAAAGTCTTGTTAAGCATTGTACCAGACCCTTCTCACGCAGGAGTTGGGTCTGGGTGGCCACACTAGTGGTAATGATAGTCTGACCTTGCCAAAGCTTCTGCCCTCACTGCCCGTGCCCACAGATCAGCTCACAGAGTCAGGTTGGGCATTGCCCCTTTATGCCCAACCCTGCCTACGCCTATGCACAAAAGTTGTATGATGCTGTATGCAAAAGAGAGTAAAAGGGAAGGAAGAAGATTGAGAAGAAAGGAAAGACAGTACATTAAATGATAGTGTTTACAAAAACAGTAATGATAATGTGAGGATGAGAGATAACCTGGATATTAAAGTATAGCAGTTTAGAGAGATACAATGTGAACTAAGGCAACTCCAGCAGTAGTTAAATTGAATGGAGGACAAAAAGAGTCGAGATAGAGACAGCGAATTGAGAACGAAAGAGATAAGAGTAGAGAATTCAGATAGTGTAATAATTATTTTTCAGCCTTTTATACTCTCCCCACGTGAAGTCAAAGTGCCCTCTACACTACTCCACCCAGTAAGTATACACTACTCCACCCAGTGAGTATGCGAACGATAATTCTTAACAATATGTTGCCAAGTGTTTGGGCAAATATACCCTGCGCCCTGATCAAGTAGTCTTTTCTGTTGACACCATTGTAGGAAGTGAAGAAAAAATACAGGAAGGAGAGGGACAAGGGGATTGAGTGGGTGGAGATTGAATAGGTGGAGGAGGTAGTATAGGTGAATCATCTGGAACTTGTAGCCTCTATCCAGAAAGGTTGGTTTCAATCAATCAATAGAAATATTAATATCCTTATTATTGATTCTGAGTGTGAAATACTTAAAACTCCTTTTAATGATTTTATAAGGCCCATTGTATAGCTGCTGTAGCGAAGCCTGTACAGCATCGGGTGTCACTAAGACATGGGAAGCAGAAGAGAGAAGAGGTAGATAGGAAGAGCGACGAGGAATAGCCTTAACTGTTTGCATAGCAGTGGATAACTTAGTGGCAATGGAGAGAGGGTCAGAAAGGAGAGTAGGTTGAGGAGAGACTAATTCTCCTGGAATACATAGTGTAGTCCCATACACCATCTTTGCACTGCTGCAGCTAGCCTCCTTAACTGCTCTTAAGTAGGATCCAAGGAGGTCCTGAGACCTAATCAGATGGCGAAGGAAGACATCAAATTGCTGCTTTCAGCTGTCGATGAAATTTCTCCACTAGACCATTAGCAATGGGGTGATATGCTGTGGTGCGATTCCTCTGAGTACCTAGTACTTTCATGAAATGAGACCAGAGAGTGGATTCGAACTGTCTTTCTTGATTGGTTGCAGTAAAAGCAGGGGCTGCAAAAGGAGAGACCCAATGCGAAACAAATGCATGAGCCACCGTTTCCGCAGTGATATCGACCAAAAGAATGACTTCCACCCAACAAGTAAACCAATCAACTACGGTTAGTAAGTATGTTAATCCTTATGATGGAGGAAGTGGCCCAACTAAATCAATATGCAAGTTATTGAATCTGTATTGAGGTTCAGGAAATAATGAGAGAGGAGTGGTTAACTGTAAGCCTCTGTACTTTCGCTTGCCAACATTGAAGACATTGACAAGACCATCATCGGACATCTACATTGATTCCTGGCCATACGAATCTGCTAGTGAGTAGTCGTTGAGAGGCACTGATACCGGGATGAGAGAGTGAGTGAAGAGCAGTGAACATAAAGTATCTCAAAGATTCTGGTACAAAATGGCATGGTACTCCAGTTACCATATTACATATAATAGTTTCACTACTGAAAGAGAGTGGAGTCTGACATAGTACCAGTAAATGCTCGGAAGGAGCATTAATTCTGGTAGCTGAGTATCAGTCCTTTGTGCTTGTGCTAGTTCTTGGAAATCTACCACTGCAGGAGCATTTGTACAAATGGAGTCCACAGCAGCTCTGAAAAGAGCTAAATTGGCAGACCCTTTCACATGACAAATGTCAGCAGTGAACTGTAAAATGTGATGAAACTGCTGGACTCAACATGGAGAATGAATAGAGGAATGACAGGAGGAGACATATGTGAGTGGTTTATGGTCCGTCAATGTGTGAAATTGTCAACCCTCTACTGAAGAACAAAAATGCTTCACTGCTTAATAAATTCCCAACAGTTCACGATTGAAAGTGCTGTATCTCCTTTCAGCGGATTTAAGACATCTAGAAAATAAGGTAGAGGCTGCCAACAACCTTGGACTTGTTGCTGTAGTACCGCTCCCACAGCTGTATCGGATGCATCTGTTGCAATGCTAAGAGGAGCACTTGCTATCGGATGAAATAGTAGTGTCGCAGCTTCTTTAATCATATTGAAGGCGGTTGTAGCTTCTTCAGTCCACTGTATCTCTCCTTTACTTTAAGATTTACCTAAAAGAGAATATAAGGGACAGAGAATACATGCACAATTAGGTAAAAAACAGTTGTAAAAATTATTGAGTCTGGGAAACTCACAAAGTTTACGAGGAGTACTGGGGCGTGGGAAGGAACAAATGGCTTCTACTTTATCAGAGTGAGGGCAAATGCCACAACTATTAACGAGATGTCCCAAGAAAGTAATCTGTGTTACCCCAAACTCACACTTAATTGGATTAATTACGATACCATGCTCATTAAACCGTCTCAGTATCATATATAGATGTGTCACTTGCTCATCATGACTGGAGCTGACTATTAAGACATCAATGTATGCGTAAGCGAAGTCAAGATCCAGGAGCACTTGGTCCATGAACCTTTGGAAGAATTGAGCAGCGTTTCATAACCCAAAGGGCATCCTTACAAACTTGATCAAATCAAAAGTTGTTGTAATGGCAGTTTTAGAGATGTCCTTCAGTTCTATTGGGATCTGGTGATAAGCCTGTATCAGGTCAAGTTTAGAAAAGATACTCTTGCCATGGAGAGTGGCCAAGAAATCATGAATGTGAGGTATTGGATACCTATCTGGGATAGTACATGTATTCAGAGAGCGGTAGTCCCAACAAGGACGCCAGTCCCCAGACTTCTTAGGCACCCTATGGAGTGGTGAGGACCAACTGCTTGATGATGGTCTAATAATCCCCAACTGGAGCATATGATTCAATTCCTTTTTGCTACCTCCAGTTTGACAGGGGGGAGTCTTCTAGTAGCTGAATGGATGGGAGGTCCTGTGGTCTGAATGTGGTGAGTGATTGCATGTTTTAACAGATTGCTGATGGCTGGTCTGTAGTACAGCAGGATAGTCTTTGAGTATGGCTTCAAAGGCATTCTGTGGTGAAGAAGGCAGTAATGTCAGACAAAGGGCTGGCTGACTAGCTGGTTGACCCTTGACCTCTAAATTAGTTTTGCTGTCCATCAATTTGTTATGTTGCTTATCGACAAGTAAACCAAAATGGCATAGGATATTGGCTCCTCGTATCGGGAGAGTGACATTTGCGATCACAAACACCCACTGAAAAGAGCGTCGTAGACAAAGGTCAACAGTGAGAGACTTCTTACCATATGTAGCAATAGAGGAGTTACTAGCTGCCTGTAATGTCAACTCTTGTGGACACTGCTTCTCTAAGGCAAAGGGAGTGATAACACTCACCTCAGCACCTGTGTCAATATGAAACATGAGAGCAGTAGAGGGATCGTATATATGAAACAAGCGACTGGGATTAGCCTGGCCAACAACACCAGTCGCTATCAACGGCTGGCCGGAGCATTTCCCGAGCTATGAGAACAAGGTTCTCAACACTGTCAAGCTTGATCACCAAATCTTTGGTGGTACGA
>NW_003546508.1:6974-10156 GCF_000090795.2 Amphimedon queenslandica
AGATAACCTGGAAATTGAAGTATAACAGTTCAGAGAGATACAGTGTGAACTGAAGCAGCACCAGCAGTAGTTGAATTGAATGGAGGACCAAAAAGAGTTGAGATAGAGGGAGCGAATTGTGATCAAAACAGACGAGAGTAGAGAAATCAGATAGTGTAATAATTATTTTTCAGCCTTGTAAACTCTTTCTCACGTGAGGTCAATGTGCACACCAAAGCTTTAAATATGCCTTGACTCTAAAAAGAGAAGATAGTATAGACAGTTATACTGACAATACTACTTTAACATTGCCTCGTTAAAAAATAGATAACCATTAAAATTGTTTTAATTAATGTACAAGACATAAAAACCATTCTGTAATTTTTTTTCGTCATGGAAATATTTCGTATCGTCCTAGAATGACTAAAATATTTTAATCAAAAATTTTTGAGCAATCAAAATTTGTGACCTAACTCATCAAAGAAAGACTAAGGTACGGCCTGATAAGTAGGTATCTTCTTGAAGCTCTAACCTTGCTCTATCCACTGGTGCTTGCTGTACTTCAATCAGTTGCTTCACTACTGAGTTACAAAATAGAACGGTCCACCATGTGAAAAAGTAGCCATTTAATGTTTTTGTTCATTATTCGTAAATTGGTCATTGCTGCATCTCCAGTACTATCCGTATACTATTAATGTCAGGAAACAGCCAGGTCAAGAATTTCTTATCTCAAGAATTATAAACACAACTATAGTGGCCTTGTTACCAGTACGTAAAGGACAAGGTATATTCAAGACAAGCTAAATTTTCAGACTCTAAACACTATGAGAAGACGAAAATATTTTCAAGAAAAAAATATTTTCACTTGAATTTTTCTGAAATGAAAAATTTTTGTAGGACAAAAAAGGCAAATTATGGTATTAAATAACAATAATAATGATAGTTGTAGTAGTCGGATTGTATCTTTCCAACTCAGAGTAAAGACAAGTACACCAGTGTCTTTATTACTTATGAAGAGCCTCCCAATCCAGATATTGTTAGAAGACAAAGGGATTATGGTTCTTAAGCTGGTAATGAAGAATTTCAAAGACGATGGAGTCAGATTTTCCGTCTCTAATTTGTCACAAATACTACACTCTTACCTGGTAGTCAAACAAAACCATTTTCAGATAAAAGACTTCTAAATAGTACTCTTGATGTCCCTGGTGATAGGGAACTGTTTATTTTTATGCCCTTTCATACGTCAATACTAGGTCAACTTCTCAGCATTACAAATTACATAAAGCAATTGTTAGTAATAAGCCAAAGTTTGAAAAATAGTTTCATAGTACATTAAGTGCCAATAGATATTAAAGCATACTTGATGAGATAAATAAGTCCAAAATGTATAGAAATTATGTCAAGGCTATTGAGACACAGGTTATTACACTATTAGCAATACTTGGTATAACCATATATTTATAATCCCTTACTCCTACATTTGTTTGCTGGGCTAGTTATGGTACCCAGGAATTATATAGCATTCCTAGTGATACTAATGCTCCTGCTTCCCAAGCCGTACACACTTGAAAATGTTTCAATAATGTTTGTTTTTGAATTAGAGTAATCAATCGAGTCGAAAGGGGTATATAGAGTACATATGCTGGACTTTGTATGTTTTCCCTCTATAAATTAATTTCAAGAGTTAAACTAAAGCACATTGGAGGAACATGACATACACCAGTGATGAATCCTAAAATATCTGCAAGAGTGATTATCTATTATTGGTCGTGCCGATAAATTGAATTATTTTAGTTATTACAGGGAAACATGCAAACATGATGTCTTAGGATGATAAACCAAACAAAGAAGCACTGTAAGAGCAAGCAACCTGAAAAGTAAAGCAATGTTAGTGACTTCAATTAACTATGAGATAAAGACTAAAAAACATGATACAGAAGTAGTAAATTTACTCACTAATCATTGCTGCACCTATCTCTATAATGAATGAATTAAAAACTACTATAGCCTCTTCTTTGCTATGTGTATCAGATGCAGTGTATCTAACATAACTGGAAAGAGCAAGAGGCTTACTGACAGTGGGTTGTTATTGATAAAATATATCCTTATACAGCATATATTTCGAGGCAATTAAATTTGGCGATTTTCGAGTGTTGGAAAATTCGCAAAATTAAAATCCGCAAAAAATTTTGCATGCTTTAGGTACGTGTGGTAATTAGTAGGCGGTACTGTTGCTTGTGCGTGCACGTATGTGCACGTGACTCACTGACTGACTGACTGTGCATGTGCCTGTGCTTTAACAATGGCTACTCTGTTTAGTTTTTCAAAAGAAAGGATTCGAGGGAATATTCAGACAAAGCGCTCTTTCCAGACTTCTGTCGTTCAAAGTTCCAACAAGTAGTATTATATCAGCTAACGATGAAGCAGAGTCTGTGCTTAAACTAACTACTACAAGTGGGCCGTCTGGTGAGCAGCTATTGACAATTGTGTGACAAAGACTGTCAATAAGTATAACAAGGAATTACAGTAACGCAAGCTCAAGGAACGTATGGTTCAGACATGGGTTATCGAGTATAAAAGGGAGCTTCAATTGAGGAGAGATACTGGTACCAATTTGACGTCATCCATTACCAAGTTGGAATGTAAGCGACAAGGAAGACCACTAATATTAGGGGAGGAACTGGAAAGATATACACGAGAATACATAACTGAGTTACGTAGAAATGGAGGGATAGTGAATGGTGACATTGTGTCATCAGCTGCCATAGGGATTTTGAAAAAGAATGATTGCAATCTCTTACAATCTAATAGTGGCCATATTTTGTGCGATCAAGAATAGGCTAAAAATTTTTATAAAAGGCTTGGTTATGTTAAGAGGAGAGCCAACACCAAGACAAGAGTTACTGTAGAACATTTTGAAATGTTAAAGGCCCAATTTATTTACAACATAGAAGTGATTATGGAGATGGAAGAAATTCCTGACAAACTGGCTATTAACTGGAATCATACGGGGATAAATTATATTCCAGTGAGTAATTGGACCATGGCGGAAGGTGTCAATAGGGTGGAACTCAGCATTAGGAGATTATTGACAACAAACTGTAGTTTTTGCATGTTCACTTGGTGACTTTCTGCCTCCACAGGTCATTTATGCTGGAATAACTCCTCGGTGCTTACCTTCAGTTTCCTTTACGAAGAGCTGG
>NW_003546508.1:10166-13005 GCF_000090795.2 Amphimedon queenslandica
ACTATTAAATATACTAAATACACAAGAACAGCTTCATTATAAATTGTCAAATGTAGGCTATTAGCTGAAAGCTATACCAGCCATATTGACTCAGATGTCCTCTGACTATTAAGAATTATAAGCACAATCTATCTTTTTTACTACAGGATTAAAGCTACAAGGTACAAAATGAAATTTAACAGATATCTACTAAAGTTACATTGCAGTCAATGGTAAAAGTCAACCATAAGCCTTGTATGACATCACGTTTAGCTACACCCCCTGACAGGATGTAAAATGGGAGGAAGCAAAATGTGCAACTTTGTAGGCACATCTCTGTGAATAATTTTTTCCAGACAATAAAACTTTTCATACAGCATTGTCATGATCATATGATTATGTTAGGTCAATAAAACAATACCCCAAAAAATCATGTCAGTTACACTTTAAAGGTCAATGCACTCCTACTGTTCTCCAGCTTCTCTCTGACAATAACATTCAAATTTCAAATTATTCCAGCGAACCTTACGGATAGATTACAACCACTAGACATAAGCGTCAACAAAGCTGTTAAGGATTGCCTATGCAAGCAGTTTTCTAAATGGTATTCAGAACAAGTGTGTTGTAGTGCTGTTGATCAGAGCTGTCAGTCACAGCATTTATCAAAAGAGGCAGTAGTACCATCAAGATGTGGAGTTGATTTGAGCTTATCTACACTCACACCATTGGGAGTCAAGTGGCTAGTGTTGACACATGATCACTTAAAAACTCACAAGGATATTATTGTGAATGGTTTCAAAAAAGCAGGAATTACTCCAATGAACAATTGCAAGCAATAAATAAAATGTTGCTTTAAAGTGTTATTATTATTATTGTGTAATTGTATGGCTATTTAATAATAGCAATCTAATTGAGAAATAAATATTATAATTAAGTTTGTTAATTGACGAATGTTAACATAATCATATTATAATCACATCAAAGTATTTGGTTAATTATTCTTGAAATGTTAGACTATTTTACTTGGCATCAGTGTGAGTGTTTTTGCTTCAAAACAATTAATGTATCATGCTCAAAGAAGATAGACGTAGCTATAGCTATTGCAAATAAACCACAGTCTCTTGCATTTTTGTTTTCATTATTTTCAGCCAACGTTTCCTGTCAAGAAGTGATCAAACAATATTTGTAATTTGAGCTCTAGGTTTGGCACTAGCACTGGTGTACAGAGAATCGTAAATCTCAACATTGTTGTCAGTACGTTTAATATTTGATGGAACAATCCATTGGTTAGAAATATCATGAAAATATTCCAATCCATTATCTATTGTGATTTCTAGCGTAGCAAACTTGTCATTTAATAATGTATTATGTAATCTTACTGTACCAGGAAATTGCTTAAGGACTGACTGAGCAAAAAATATATGCCAATCATTCAGAAGCTCTCCATTTAGAATAACTGCTTGATCTAATGCTTAAAGAGTGAATGTGGGATTTTGTCCAGATGTTACTTCTATACTGACCTTTTGTGCAGACGATTCTTCATCATCAGTAGTAGCTGCCTCATCATCTGAATTAATTACACTGTGACTAGATGTAGTTTTATCAAGCTTTAGTCGTTCACTCTGTGGTTTAGAAATACGAAATGTGACTAGTGCTTCTTTTTTGATAGCAGGTACGGGAAATGGATAGTCTACACTTGGACAGGGGCAGATCTAGGGGTGGGCCAGGCCCACCCAAAAATTTTGTGCAATAATTTAAAATCAACTTTTTCATGTGGATGACTATGTAAACTGTGAAGCATGACTATGCAAACAATTTTTAAACCACAAAGGAGCTTATTTTAACAGCTTTAATCTTCAAAATTTTGACTCTGAATGCTGGCCTTGTTGGACATACCCACTAATTACCACACCCAAATCATCGAAGCCCACCCTAAAATCTAATCCTTGATCCGCCCCTGCACTTGGAGCACGCTCCAACAACTGTTTAACCTTTTCAATATCTTGCTTCATTCCAGTAACAGTTAATGTACAAGGTACTTCTAATCCTCCTTGAATCAAATCAGTAGTGTGGTTTCTAGCACCTGTAACGGTATAATTAATTGTTCCTCTTTTCAAAACCAGACAGCAAACAACTGAAATTTTACGAAGAACATGTCCTACTGTATTGTTGTCACCATAATTACATGATCTCTTTATAGCAACAGCATAGGGATCAAAAATGTTGCCTGGCTCCACTTCACAGGACAAGATTTCACCCAGCTGATGTGTCCAAATTTCTTTTTAAATATGGTGGCCACGAATGACAGAGTCAGAAAAAAAGAAAAAGTAGCAGCAAGCTAGATGGAGGCCATCATTTTAATTGACCACACCCTCATTATTTGTGACCGTGCCCATAACTTTTTAACCCATTAGCTTAATCTAAGTCACAACTGTAAAAACGCGAAATTTTTATTTGCAAATATAAAATTGCAGCCAAATCGTGAAATTTTACACTTGCGAAATATATGCCGTATACGATATAAAAAGATTGTAACATAAACAAAGATTCATCAGAATGACTGCTCACAATATCTGCTAAACTTGGAGACCTAGATTTATACAGCTTCAGATCTATCCACAAGTACGCTTTCTCATTCCACTAGAGATCCTTTGGGACATATGTCTCCTCCTGTCATCACCTCCTCTGATGAGAAAATACCCCCTTCTTCTTGAAATGTGTCTTGTAGTTCATTCAGTGGACACTCTAGTTCAGTCTCTCCTATTCTATCATGAAATGTGCTCATTTAGTGGACTTCTAGTTGATTCTTTCCTCCTATCGTGTCTGGAAATGGGTTTAGTAGCTGCAGCGCTTCTACGCC